>NC_142460.1:59836506-60139536 GCF_049115385.1 Moschus berezovskii
CAGTACTCTTGCCTGGAAGATCCCATGGACAGAGGACCCTGGTGGGCTGCAGTCCATGGAGTCAGGAAGAGTCGGACACGACTGACCGACTTTACTTTCACTCTATAAGAAGGAGACTATTCTGTGTAATGTGAGCATTTGTTGACTGCTGGTACACAACATTATTTCATTTATTATATTTCACACATTGATGCTGCATTTCAACAGCCTAACTTACTATATTTCTTGTAGTGATATAACTTTTACAAAATTTCACATCCAACATTATAGTGAGCTATTTTTCAGGTCTCTGAACTTGCTCCCCAAATAAATGACAATTTAATGATGCATGAGTTTCATTGCCTATTTGTTCTTTCTTATATATTATAGGAAGATTTCTCAGCAATTATTTTCTACTTTCTAGGTATTTGATTCTTAATTTTCTTATTTGAAGTTATTTTTTTTCAACATTTCTTTCCCATACCATTGAACTTTACTGATAAAATATTCTATTTTTCCCATTTTCCTTGAGAATTCTTATATCTGATCAGCCCTCCTATATTTCTTTTTATCTTTCCCTACTCTCAACATTTCAATCCAACCTACCTGCAAGCCACAATCAAACCAGTTTTCACTGTGCCTTACTTACTCTTTCTCATGGTTCAAAGTTACCTCAACTATCCTTCTACTTAGACTTCTTTTTAAGCCACTTCTCTTGCTTGTTTTGATGATGACCTTTGCCTCTTACTTGGGGATCTTGTATAGTTAGTGTTTCTCATTTTGCAGAGATCATGGCCTTCTGAGATTTATATTCAACGCTTACTGAGTCATAAAAATCACTCAGCAGGGAAAACAAACCAGAAATAGTAACAATCTGTTTTCATATCAGAAGTTCTCAAGCATTAGTATGTATAAGAATCATATTACCGATGTGTTAAAATATGCATATTTTATTCTGAGAGAATATGCATAGATATTTTGAGAGAATAGAAGAGGCTAGAGATAAGGAACATACATTTTATTAGGAACCTCAGTATATTTTGCTACAGATGGCCTGTGACAATATGTAATAGCTCAATGGATATAGTTCTTGAGAATATTTAGGTTTTCTTTTCCTCGAGAAATTACACCCAGTATTTTTATTGAGATTGTTTCTATCATATTTGGTCTAGAAAGGCCTTTATTTCAGTGGTACAGATACTTTTATACCAGTATCCAGGGAATAGAATTAATTTATAACAATGGATAGGGTTCCCTGGGGACTCAGTGGTAAAAAATCCACCTGCAATGCAGGAGACACAAGAAATGTGGGTTAGATCCCTGGTTTGGGGACCCCAATATTCTTGCCTGGGAAATTCCATGGACAGAGGAGCCTGACAGGCTACAGTCTATGGAGTTGCAAGTGTTGGACACGACTTAGTGACTAAACAATAGCAATAACAAGAGATGGGTATATTTAATTTACTATTTTATCCATAATCTAATTACTCCAAAGACATTTTTATCCTGTTAATTCTTGTAAAGGTGCAAATATATCACTCATCACTTAGTAAGTATATTCTGAGTATCTTCTGTGACATTATCATCTTCTTTCTCTGAACTAAGAAAGCACATGCTTAACTTCCTGAGAATGCTTTATGCTGCTTTGAGGGCCAGCCAGATTTTTTAAAAAATGACATTTGGGGTTTGAGAAAATCAGCCAATAAGGTTTTCTGCACTATCATGACGTATAGTCTATATTCACTCATTGCTGTTAAAAAACTGTAAGTTGTAAGATGAATAATTGTAAGAAAGGATACATTTAATGTTATTATTTCCTGTTATCTTTCTCATTATGGCATCCATAGTTATATGTCAACAATATTCCACTTTTTATCCATAGTACTCTAGGAAAACTTCCATGTAGACTATTAATTTCATGACAAATAAATACTCCCTATACTGGCAGCTGTTAACAATATGCAAGATGGGAGTAACCCAACCTTAGAGTTTAAGGAATAAACACTCTACTCTGATCAATAATATTGCACAGTGCAATGAGAAAAATACCACCTGCTCTGATTAGTGGATAATTAATTTCTCTTTTAGGGTCTCTATTTTATATCCAAGTGTTTACTAGTGGATGGCACGATGTTCTGTCATGGTGTTAAGATACTCTCTCCTGGAGTTTAGGAGCAATACAGTATGCTTATTTATTAGTTAAAATGTGCGGCCATGCTGATACAGGTGTGAAATGGGCATTGGAAAGAAATTTCTGCACTTTTCCTGTGCACAAATACTAAGGCCAAAGAATGTTTCTGCAGTAACAAATAACCCAATCTTATGCTCAGGGTATGGTTCTACATTCACACTGGTCTGTACTCCTAAAACACATTCGAGCTCCTCAGATGTATTTATAAGGGGAGACAGTTTTACATGGGGAGATTCTGATTTCACCACCTCAAGGATTCAGAAATATCTTGTTACTGTCCTATCAATTAGAGGGGTAGATCAACGGCTCCAGTTTATTTTTTTTAGATGATGATTTTGTTTGACACTCATTTCCTACCCCTGTGTATGTGTCTTGCTCTGGTTATTTGAATGTTGGAAAGGAGAACCAGTAAGTCTACAAGGGTTTTATTTACATCTTTTCCCTCTTTCTTTTCCTTCTTTCAATTCAAAATATTTGTAGTATGTTTTGCAGAAACAAAGGGAATATTTTAAGCCATAATTCACCAAACATCTGCTTTATGCTGCATTTTCAGAATATGCTTTCCCAGCTTACTATATATTTGCTATAACATGATGACTTCTAAATTCATATCTTAAAATCTATCTTCAATTGTAGATTCTAATTTTCAACTATCTACTACCCTTCTTCACTTAGTTTCATACCAATTCCTCAAACAAATCTTTAAAGTTTTTCATAAACCAGAAGATATCAAGATAGTGTAATTGCAGGATACAATAGTCACCTCCTGCTGTGACCAAATAAAAAATACATATACATGTGTAACAATCCACACTAAAAACTAACTGGAGACAGCATAAGTAAAATTGTCACTATTTTCAGATGACATGATAACACATATAGGAAACTCTAAAGTCTCCACCAAAAAATCTATTAGAACTAATAAATGAATCTAGTAAGCTCATAGAATACAAGATTAAACTACTAAAATCTGTTGTTTTTCTATATACTAAAATGAACTATCAGAAAGAGAAAGCAAAATAAACCAATGCCATTTAGAATCACATCAAAATGAATAAAATACTGAAGAATATACTTAACCAAGGAGGTGAAATTCTTATATTCTGAAAAATATAAACATTTATGGAGGAATTGAAGATGATACAAAGAAACGGAAAATATCCCTTAATCTTGGTTTGGAAGAAATAATATTATTAATACGTCCATACTGCAAAAGATAATACAGATTTAATGTAATCCCTATCAAAATACCCATGGCATTTTTTTACCATACTAGAACAAATAATCCTAAAATTTATATTGAATCACAAAAGACCTCTAATTACCAAAGCAATATTGAAAAGAACAAAGCTGTAAGTATCGTTCTCCTTGACTTCAGACTATGCTGCAAAGCTACTGTAGTTGAAACAGTATAGTACCAGCACAAAAACTGACTCAAAGATCAATGGAACAGAATAGATAGCCCAGAAATAAGCCCGCACACTTATGATCAATTAATCTAAAACAAAGGAACAAAGACTATACAATGGAGAAAAGATAGTCTCTTAAATAAATGGTGCTAGGAAAACTGGACAGCTACATTAAAAGAATGATATTAGAACAGTTTCTCATACCATGTACAAAAAAAAAAAAACTTAAAATTGTTTAAACATCTAAATGTCTGATCAAAAACCATGAACTCCTAAAAGAAAACATAGGCAGAACACTCTTTGATATAAATCATAACAGTGTTTTTTTGGACCTGTCTTCTAAGACAAAAGAAACAAAAACAAATGAGACCAAAGTAAACTTAAAAACTTTTGCACAACAAAGGAAACCAACAGCAAAATAAAAAGATAACCTTTTGAATTGTAGAAAATACCTGCAAATGGATATGATGAATAAGAGATTAGTATCTAAAGTATATAAATAACTCATGCAAGTCTATATTCAAAAAAAAAAATCTATCTGGATAAAAATGAGAAGATCTGTATAAACGTTTTTCCAAAGAAGATAAGCAGATAGCCCACAGGCACATGAAAAAGTGTTCAATATTGCTATCATCAGAGAAATTAAAATCAAAACCACAATGAAATATCACCTCACACCTGTCAGAATAGCCATCATCAAAAAAAGTCCACAAATAATAAATACTGTTGAGGATGTGGACAAAGGGAATTCTTGTATATTGTTGGTGGACATGTAAATTGGTACAATCACTGTGGAAAACAGTGTGAAAGTTCCTTAAAAAACTTAAAATATAACTACTATGCTGCTGCTGCTAAGTCACTTCAGTCGTGTCCGACTCTGTGTGACCCCATAGACGGAAGCCCACCAGGCTCCCCCGTCCCTGGGATTCTCCAGGCAAGAACACTGGAGTGGGTTGCCATTTCCTTCTCCAATGTGTGAAAGTGAAAAGTGAAAGTGAAGTCGCTCAGTCGTGTCCGACCTTTAGCGACCCCACGGACTGCAGCCTACCAGGCTCCTCCATCCATGGGATTTTCTAGGCAAGAGTACTGGAGTGGCTTGCCATATGATCCAATAATTCCATTCCTGACTTTATATCCCAAGAAAACAAAAACTAACTTGAAAATAAATGTCCATAGCCGTCTTAATTATAATAGCCAACATATGGAAGCAACTTAAGTGCCCATCAACAGATAAATGGATAAACAAGATTTGGTACATTTATTCAATGTACTATTCAGTTCAGTTCAGTTCAGTTCAGTCGCTCAGTCGTGTCCGACTCTCTGCGACCCCATGAATCACAGCATACAAGGCCTCCCTGTCCATACTATTACTCAGCTATAAAACCAAATGAAATTCTGCCTTTTGTAACAGCATGGGTGGACCTAGAGAGTATCATGCTTAATAAGTTAAGTCAGATGGAGAAATACAAATCCTTTATGCTATTTCTTAAATGTGGCATCTAAAAAATAAAACAAATGAATATGTTTTATTTTATTAAACAAAACAGATACAGAATCACAAATATAGAGAAAAACTAGTGGTTGCCAGTGGGCAGAGAGAAAAGGGGAAGGAGCAAGAGAGCAGTTGGATTAAGAGATACAAAATAATTTATGCATAAAATAAAAAAGCACCAAGAATATGCTACACAGCCCAAGGAAATATAGCTGTTATTTTGTAATAATTTATACGGAGTATAACGTATAAAAATATTTAACCCTTATGTTGAACTCCTGAAACTATTATAATATTGTAAATCAACTCTACTTGGATAAAAAATATTTTCAATACTCAAAAATAAATTTTTTATAAACCATCTTCTGAACATGCTTGTCTTCTTTAATTTCCTATTTGGGATTCAACATGATCTCTATCACATAGAAAAACCTGAGTTTTATTTACTTTACTGCTTTCTCTCAATTTCTGTACATTATCATTACCCTAAACCTGTTTTCTTACGTAACCAGCATATTTTTAGAGTCATTACTTCATGTCCCAATGCTTATTTCATCTTCCCTTGATTTTCTGAATAACTGTGTTCATTCAAACATTTGCTCAAAATTGCTCCCTTTATCCTATTTTTGTTTCTTCTTCTTTTTTTTCTTCTTATTCTACATCCATAAAACTTCATTCTCCATTTATCGTCAATGTCAAATTTCATACCCAGTTGAAATATTCCTCTTGTTCTGTACACCTGAGCAGAAGGAAATATCCTTCTCTGTAATTTGCTACCTATAGAGAAATATTATATTAGGTATGTATGTGTTATTCGCTGAGTCATGTCCAACTCTTTGTGATCCCATGGACTGTAGCCCACCAGGCTCCTCTATTCATGGAATTCTACAGGCAAGAATTCTAGTGTGGGAAGCTATTCCCTTCTCCAGGGAATCTTCCTGACCAAGGGATTGAATGTGGGTCTCCTGCATTGCAGACAGATTCTTTATCATCTGAGTCACCAGAGAAACTCTATGCCTTCCAAATTAAACATGAACTTCTTGAAGGCATGCAAAATATCCTCCATTTTGACAACTGTTTCCCTGAGGATATCACAAATCCACATATAGAGTTCTAGGGTACGTTTTGTGCTATTATAACAACATTTGGGTCAGGGGTCAGTCAAAGAATTCCTGAATGCAGTCTGCCAGTTATACTGCAGCTTTCAAGAGGGCCTCAAGGAAAATCTACATATAAATGAAAATCTCGGAATGGAAATCAAAGTACTATTTAATTTCTAGCATTGAAAATTAACAGTAACATTTTTCTGCTTGTGAAATATAGCCTAGTTGGTAGATAACCTAGACTCTAAACATTCAGATTACAAACTCTTTTTTCTCAAAGTTAAGAGGAAGTAAGAAGTATTGGATTTAAGCAGGATAGGCAGTCATGAAGAGAGAAACATTCTCCTTCTCCTAGTATCAAAAATGCTTGTATAGTATTGAATCAAGCATTGTATCTATATTTAGTGCAGATTAGAGATAGGTTATTTATAAATAGATAACACTTATTTTACAATTGCTACCTAATATCATGGCTTTCCTGTTGGCTGAGTGGTAAAGAATCTGCCCACAATGCAAGAGATGCGGATTCGATGCCTGGGTCAGGAAGATCCTCTGGAGGAGGAAATGGCAACCCCCTCCTGTATTCTTGCCTGGGAAGTCATATGGAGAGAGGAGCCTGGCAGGATACAGTCCATAAGTTGCAAAAGAGTCGAACATGTCTTAGTGTCTAAACAACAATATCTAATATCACAGATTAAGTAACAAAATAATTCACAACATCTATTTTTTCCCTGTGAAACTGTTAGTTGCTTAGTCATGTCTTTCAATTATTCTCGTTAATGAATAAAGCTTTTGAGCACTTCATATTTTTGAAGGACAATCAAGACAATTTAAATATATGATATTGAAATACTGCAGCAAAGAGCACAGCCGTCAAAATGGCACTGATAAGTTTCTAAGTGAAGGCTATTTCTGCACTGAAATAAAACAGTTTCTAGCATATTTTACATAAAACTGAGCACTGAGGTGGAAAATCATTCCTCCTTCTGTGGATATGACTCAATACTCTATATGATCATTTAAATATTTGAAATAGTCTTATTAATTGAAATAGTTTATGAATATTCACAAAGCCAAGATTCACAGAAAGAAGTGTATAGATGAAGAGTGCTGTGAAGAAAACTTCTCAACCATTTAGCAGATTACAAACCTAACGATTATTCCATTTTTAACTGGTTTGTTAAATTCCACTATTTTATTTTTTAAATTAATTCTTATTGGAGTATAGTTGCTTTGCAGTGCTGTGTTCACTTCTACTGTATAGTTAAGTGAATCAGCTACACATGTACATACATCCTCTCTTTTTTAGATTTCCTTCCCATTTAGGTCACCATATAGCATTGAGTAGAGTTCCCTGTACTATTCAGTAGATTATTAGTTATCCATTTTACATAGTAGTGTATATATGTCAATCCCAATCTCCTCTTCCCTTCTTGGTATCCATACATTTGTTCTCTATATATGTTTCTTTATTTCTGATTTGCAAATATCATCTGTACCATCTTTCTATATTCTACATACATGCCTTAATTTATGATATTTGGTTTTTTCTTTCTGACTTACTTTACTTTGTATGACTGTCTCTGTGCATGCATGCTAAGTCACTTCAGTTGTGTCTGACTCTTTGCTACCCTATAGACTAACCCATTAGTCTCTTCTATCCATGGGATTCTCCAGGCAGGAATACTGGAGTGGGTTACTATGCCCTCCTCCAGTGTATCTTCCCAACCCAGGGATCAAACTCACATCTCTTTAAGTTTCCTGCATTGGCAGGTGGGTTCTTTACCACTAGCACCACCTGGGAAGCCCATGAAAGTCTCTAGGTGTATCCATGTCTCTAAAAAGTTGTGTTTCTTTTTAATAACTGAGTAATATTCCATTGTATATATGTTACAGATCTTCCTTATCCATAAGTTCCATTATTTTATATCTGAGATCAATATCACTGAAAAAATATTAAGATGTCCAAAATGAAAACACATGTATTATATAATTAACATGGGTAAGAAGTAGAAAAGATAAGGTTTGAAATTATATCATATAAGGTCCAGGTATTATATACAGTTCCCTCACTTTTTTCATTATGATTTTGAAAGATTAACTGAAAATAATAAGCTATTCTGACTATCTCAAAAGACATTTATGTTAATAAATGAAAATAATATTTGATAAACAATATTGGGAATGCAACATGTGACCAAACACAAGTCTCTGTGTTCGTTGTGTAGATACAGAGTTCCATTTTCATGCAGGACAATGGGAACATAATTTGCCTTTGGCAGTTGGAAGAACCCTGACTATTTATCTTGTGTATGAAATAAAACTTTTGCTTGTTCATCAAAATCTGGAGAAATCCATAGCAGTGTTTCAAACTCATCACCTTAATGTCAGATAATGTAAGAAATTATTAATGAAAGTCAGGAATTCCATGTCAACTTGATGTCTCCTTCAATGCCAAATCTAGATATCCTTACACATTTCTGATTTGTCCTTATAACTCTTCCTCTAGGGGCAAATGTTCCACTTTAATATACTGTGGCATTCCAGCGCTAAAATTTATGTTGTGTGTCACACTCAACTGGATCTCATGTATTCTGCCCTATTTCTTCGACTTTATCTTTTACATCTCTCTTCACTCATTTCTCAACTGTCACCCCAGGCTTATTTCTGCTCCTCAAACGCACTGATGTTTGAGTCATGTTCTCACCTCAGGGCTAGTTTGAGCATACTGCTCTCAACACTTTGTAGTTTGTTCCTTGATTTCAGATAAGTTTGATTTCAAATGTCACTTTCACAAAAAGGGCTTTACTGCTGTAACTATCTGAAGACAATTCTTGACCATCAAAACCCCAAAGTCACTGTCTATCACATCTTTATATTATTATTTTTCTTTACTTATATTTACATTTATGTAAACAGTGGAAGGGACAAATAGATTCAAGGGATTATATCTGATAGACAGAGTGCCTGAAGAACTAAAGATGGAGGTATGTGACATAGCACAGGAGGCAGTGATCAAGACCATCCCCAAAAAAAGAAATGCAAAAAGGCAAAATGGTTGTTTAAGGAGGCCTTCAAAATAGCTGAGAAAAGAAAAGAAATGAAGGACAAAGGAGAAAAGGAAAGACATACCCATTTAAATGCAGAGTTCCAAAGAAAATTAAGGAGAGATAAGAAAGCCTTCCTCAGTGATCAATGCAAAGAAATAGAGGAAAAGAATAGAATGGGAAAGACTAGAGATCACTTCAAGAAAATTAGAGATACCAATGGAATTTTTCATGCAAAGATGAGCATAATAAAGGACAGAAATGATAGGGACCTAACAGAAGAAGAAGATATTAAGAAAAGGTGGCAAAAAAAAACACAGAAAAACTATACAAAAAAGATCTTCATGACTCAGACAATCATGAGGTGTGATCACTAACCTAGAGCCAGACATCCTGGAATGTGAAGTCAAGTAGGCCTTAGGGAGCATCAGTATAAAGCTAGTAGAGGTGATGGAATTCCAGTTGAGCTATTTCAAATCTTAAAAGATGATGCTGTGAAAGGGCTGCACTCAATATGCCAGCAAATTTGGAAAATTCAGCAATGGTCACAGGATTGGAAAAGGTCAGTTTTAATTCCAATCGCAAAGAAAGGCAGTGCAAAAGAATGTTCAAATATCACTTGCTAGAAGAGTAATGCTCAAAATCCTCCAGTCCAGGCTTCACTAGTACGTGAACCGTGAAATTCCAGATTTTCAAGCTGGATTTAGAAAAGGCAGAGGAACCAGATATCAAATTACCAACACCCACTGGATCATTGAAAAAGCAAGAGAGTTCCAGAAAAAATCTACTTCTCCTTTATTGACTATGCCAAAGCCTTTGACTGTGTAGATCACAAAAACTGTGAAAAATTCAAGAGATAGGAATACCAGACCACCTTACCTGCCTCCTGATAAATCTGTATGCAAGTCAAGAAACTACAGTTAGAACTGAACATGAAACAACAGACTGGTTACAAATCAGGAAAGGAGTATGTCAAGGCTGTATATTGTCACCCTGCTTATTTAACTTATATGCAGAGCACATCATGAGAAATGCTGGACTGCATGAAGTACAAGATGGAATCAAGATTGCTAGGAGAAATATCAATAACCTCAGATATGAAGATAGCACCACCTTTATGGCAGAAAGTGAAGAAGAACTATAGAGCCTCTTGATGAAGGTGAAAGAGGAGAGTGAAAATGTTGGATTAAAACTCAACATTCAGAAAACTAAGCCATGGCATCTGGTCCCATCACTTCATGGCAAATAGATGGGGAAACAATGGAAACAGTGTCAGAATTTATTTTGGGGGGCTCCAAAGTCACTGCAGATAGTGACTGTAGCCATGAAGTTAAAAGACGCTTACTCCTTGGAAGAAAAGTTATGACCCACCTAGACAGCTTATTAAAAAGCAGAGACATTACTTTGCCAACAAAGGTCCATCTAGTGAGAGCTGTGTTTTTTCCAGGAGTCATGTATGAATGTGAGAGTTGGACTGTAAAGAAAGCTGAGTGCCAAAGAATTGATGCTTTTGAACTGTGGTGTGGAGAAGACTTTTGAGAGTCCCTTGGACTGCAAGGAGATCCAACCAGTTCATTCTAAAGAAATCAGTTCTGAATGTTCATTGGAGGGACTGATGCAGAAGCTGAAACTCCAATACTTTGTCCACCTGATCCGAAGAACTGACTCCTTGGAAAAGACCCTGGTTCTGGGAAAGATTGAAGGCACGAGGAGAATGGTATGACAGAGGATGAGATGATTGAATGGCATAACCAACTCAATGGACATGAGTTGAGTAAACTCCAGGAGTTGGTGATGGACAGGGAGGCCTGGCATACTGCCATCCTTCAGGTTGCAAAGAGTTGGACAAGACTGATTGACTGAACTGAACTGAATTTGTTTATATTTACCTTTATTTTTATTAATACTTTGAAAATTATTTGATGCACTGATTCGTATATGATTTAATGTCTGTATTCTTCATAGACTGAACATATTACAGGAAATTTTGTTTTTATCATACACTGCTCTCTCCCCAGTTTTTGAAACAAATCCTGGCATATCAAAGCTTAACACACACACACGGTGTTGTGTTAGCTTGAGTTGCAGTGGTTCACAAGATTCAATTTGCCAGACATTTCTTCCTAACTCTGAGTTCTACAGCATTACATTGGTAACTTGAAATTGGTCTAGTGGGTGCATTTCCTCCACACACATCAGCAAACACCACAAATCAAGGCTTTCTTTCTGGAGTTTGTTGTTAAATATTTACTACTCTATCTATATATGACAGAGAACATGAAAAGGTAACAAAATTCCTTTCCTATATCTCAAGTGAAGAAAATGCATCTGAAAAGAAGCTTTTTTCATTCTGTAGGCAATACCACTGTGGTTTAAAAAAAAAAAAAAAAAACGAAAAAAAGAAGCTTTGTCTCTAAGTCAGGGATAAAAACAGCAACCAAAGAAATTATTAGTAAAAAAATCCATGTCATCACAAGGTTGTCGCCAAACAATTTGAAACAATAACCAGTGCTCCTGACTATAAATAATTGACACTTGCAATAGTATCCCAGTGTCGGGGAGGAAGAGATTTTCCTCTACCTTTCAGGATTCTTCTGACTGATCTAAGAATTAAATTGACATGAGATAAATTGCAGCTTCCCTGGTGGCTCAAGGGTAAATTGAAATACAGGAGACACAGGAGATTCAGGTTCCATCCTTGGGTCAGAAAGATTCCCTGGAGGAGGGCACAGCAACCCACGCCAGTATTAATGGAAGAATCCCATGGACAGAGGAGTCTGGTGGGCTACAGTCAATGGGTTTGCAAAGAGTCGGACACATAAAGTAACTGACCACACACGCACACATGACACAGACTAACAGGAAAAATTTACACAAACGTTTCATAGTGTGTACACATGGAAGAGACTGAGGAATTTTGAGTAACTTGCCAAAATGGCAGAAAGGCTCACATTAAATACATTATTCAGTGGAGGATAAGAGAGGATTCTGGGACAGGAGTCTGAAACATCAAAGAAAGGAAAGACAATTCATACAGAGATGGAAAAGCAAATGTTTGGTAAACACATGTTGGGTGGGCTGTCCAGAGGCAACAGGACAGAGTGGACTCTGATCTCCAAGCCCTGGTGGCTTTCCCTCACCACATCTAGCATATTCTTTGGAGATATCTCTGGGATCATTCTATTCTGGGAACAGACCCTTTATCTCAATTCTTTAGGAAACTCAGGGGGAGATGAAAAAAATGACTAATCGAGTCATGTGTTTCTTAAAAATATTCAAACTAAATTAGTACTCATACCTCTTGATCTCCCCCCAAAATGAAGAAGTATATTTATAAGAAAATAGTTTACTGGGGTCTTAAGAGTTAAAATTTGGAAGACACAGATTCTGGTATAACTGAAAGAGTGTTCTAGGGAAGAGAAAAGAGTCAAAGGCTTATTGAGACAAAAATCACAAGGGTTCTTAAAGTTGCCTGGCTGTGATTGGCTAGAACGCAAGCCAGGAAATATTTGTCCCTAAGGAATCATGAGTTTTCTTAGGATACATGTCCAATAACTATCTTGAGTTTCTGGATGCCTTTGTGAGAACATGAAGTGATCAAGAGGTCAGATTCCATCCAGGCTGTGACACGCACAAGTCACAGTTCCTTAGTGACATCCTGGCTTTATTTTAGAAAGCACTCTTAGCAATACAAATTATATTCTGTTTTCCTTTCCATACACCAAAGAGAAACATTATGGGGTGTCAAATTTTGCTCTGCTACTTCAGTTCAGTCGCTCAGTTGTGTCCAACTCTTTGTGACCCCATGAATCACAGCATGCCAGGCCTCCCTGTCCATCACCAACTCCCGTAGTTCACTCAAACTCATGTCCATCGAGTCGGTGATGCCACCCAGCCATCTCATTCTCTGTCATCCCCTTCTCCTCCTGACCCCAATCCCTCCCAGCATCAGAGTCTTTTCCAGTGAGTCAACTCGTCGCATGAGGTGGCCAAAGTATTGGAGTTTCAGCTTTAGCATCAGTCCTTCCAATAAACACCCAGGATTGATCTCCTTTAGAATAGACTGGTTGGATCTCCTTGCAGTCCAAGGGACTCTCATGATAATCACAGAAACTGTGTTTGACAATTAAATTTTCCTAGTCACACTTAATATGCTAATATGCCAATTTATCTTCAATCAGTCCTTTCTAATGCAAGGATGGATGCAATTAGAGCTAAATTTTATACTTCTTTGGTCTCAGGATGTAAGTACAACTTTTAGGCACTTATTATCTGAAGATGGTATGGCTTTTCATGGTAAAACAACACTGTAGGTTAAGTATTGAAGAACTTTAGTGGTACCAAAGATAGAAATTTCAATTGTGAGTATAGACATTTACTGCTAGAAATGACTTTTTATTGGGTATGAGTTTCCCAATATGAAGGAATCTACTAGGGGGAAGTGGTTATTATTTATTGCATATTTACTATGCCAGGCATCATGTGGTTTTATTTTTATTATAGAATCAAGTCTATAACACAATGAATAGGTTATTTTTATTGTTTCAATTTTAAAAATGAGAAAATGGATGGTTAGACAAATTTTCACATGGTTGCACCAGGAAAATAAGTGTAAATAAAGTAAACAGAATAAATCCAGGGACTTCCCAGGTGGTGCTAGTGGTAAAGAACTTGCTTGCCAGTGTAGGAGACATAAGAGACCTGGGTTTGATCCCAGGGTTGGAAGATTCCCTGGAGGAGGGCATGGCAACCCACTCCAGTATTCTTGCCTGGAGACTCCCATGGACAGAGGAGCCTGACAGGTGGCAGTCTATACTCTCTGACTCACAAAGAGTCAGACACAATTGAAGTGACTGAGCATAGTCTGATTCTACATTTCATAAGATGAGGTCACGAACATATTGCATTACACAAAAAATGAGTCACTGACAGCTCAGAGGGTTTGGGATGTTAAAAAGATAAAAAGAATCGAAACATTCCTATAGAAAACTTGTCCTCTAAACTGGGAAATGGGTTACGAAAAGCTACAGATATATTTTTTCATCTTCCTTTACGTGGACTCTATGCTACTTGAATCTAGTCCTACATGCAGTGTAGTGTAGAGAACACCCTTGCTTCTGATTACTCAGAAAATGATAGCTATATTGTACTAAGTTCCCTTAACTTGACATGATGTTTTCACGATGCTACTTTGGAATATGATGAATCAATTTCAACCAAGAACAATTTTAAACAGATTCATAAAACTTCAGTAGTGTGGCAAAATATGGTTCTCTTAGATTTTATGACATAGAGGTTAGGAAACAAATGTGCCAAGTTATCTCTCAAAACACCACCAACTGCTATACTTCTTTTCTAAAATAGTTCATTTCTCAAATTGGGGATGGGATAGAAAAGACAGATCATAGATTATGAGAAAAATGGGAAGGTCCATTTTTGATGAAATGCTTATTATGGACAAAGCATCAAAAGAGTAAACACAGATGACAAGAAAAAGACACATATTGTAAACATGGTATCAGTTCAGTTCAGTTCAGTCGCAGAGTCGTGTCCGACTCTGTGAGACCCCATGAATCACAGCACGCCAAGCCTCCCTGTCAATCACCAACTCCCGGAGTTCACTCAAACTCATGTCCACAGAGTCGGTGATGCAATCCAGCCATCTCATTCTCTGTCGTCCCCTTCTCCTCCCGCCCCTAACCTTTCCCAGCATCAGAGTCTTTTCCAGTGAGTCAATCGTCGCATGAGGTGGCCAAAGTATTGCAGCTTCAGCTTTAGCATCAGTCCTTCCAATGAACACCCAGGATTGATCTCCTTTAGGATGGACTAGTTGGATCTCCTTGCAGTCCAAGGGACTCTCAAGAGTCTTCTCCAGCACCACAGTTCAAAAGCATCAATTCTTCAGCGATCAGCTTTCTTCACAGTCCAACTCTCACATCCATCCATGACCACGGGAAAAACCATAGCCTTGACTAGACGGACCTTTGTTGGCAAAGTAATGTCTCTGCTTTTTCATATACTATCACAATAAACTGTGGAAAATTCTGAAAGAGATGGAAATACCAGACCACCTGACCTGCCTCTTGAGAAACCTGTATGCAGGTCAGGAAGCAACAGTTAGAACTGGACATGGAACAACAGACTGGTTCCAAATAGGAAAAGGAGTACGTTAAGGCTGTATATTGTCACCTTGCTTATTTAACTTATATGCAGAGTACATCATGAGGAACGCTGGGCTGGAAGAAGCACAACCTGGAATCAAGATTGCTGGGAGGAATATCAATAATCTCAGATATGCAGATAACACCATCCTTATGGCAAAAAGTGAAGAGGAACTCAAAAGGCTCTTGATGAAAGTGAAAGAGGAGAGTGAAAAGGTTGGCTTGAAGCTCAACATTCAGAAAACAAAGATCATGGCATCTGGTCCCATCACTTCATGGGAAATAGATGGGGAAACAGTGGAAACAGTGTCAGGCTTTATTTTTTTGGGCTCCAAAATCACTGCGGATGCTGATTGCAGCCATGAAATTAAAAGACGCTTACTCCTTGGAAGGAAAGTTATGACCAACCTTGATAGTATATTAAAAAAAACATGGTATATTTCTCCATTAATATTTAACATCAAAGATTTCATTTTCAACTGATTTATTTTGATTACTTTTAACTTGGATAACCTTTCCCATTACCAATGTACACCTTTTCCATTACAATTTCCCATTCATTCAGATGCACTTGTGTTTCAATTTAGTTTCTTTAATTCATTCCACTTTCTTTAATATCGTTCTGATACTATTAGTTCAGTTCAGTCGCTCAGTCGTGTTCAACTCTTTGCGACCTCATGAACCACAGCAGCCCACGTCTCCCTGTCCATCACCAATACCGGGAGTCTACCCAAACCCATGAACAAGTCAGTGATGCCATCCAACCATCTCATCCTCTGTTGTCTCCTTCTCATCCTGTCCTCAACCTTTCCCAGGATCAGGGTCTTTTCAAATGTGTCAGCTCTTCGCATCAGGTGGCCAAAGTACTGGAGTTTCTGCTTCAACATCAGTCCTTCCAGTGAACACCCAGGACTGAGCTGCTTTAGGAAGGACTAGTAGAATCTCCTTCAATCCAAGGGACTCTCAAGAGTCTTCTCCAACACCACAGCTCAGAAGCATCAATTCTTTGGTGCTCAGCATTCTTTATAGTCCAAATCTCACATCCCTACATTACTACTGGAAAATCCAAAACCTTGACGAGATGGACCTTTGCTGGCAAAGTAATGTTTTTGCTTTTTAATATGCAGTTTAGGTTGGTCATAACTTTCCTTCCAAGGAGTAAGGGAATTTTAATTTCATGGCTGCTATTATCATCTTCAGTGATTTTGGAGCCCAGAAAAATAAAGTTAGCCACTGTTTCCACTGTTTCCCCATCTATTAGCCATGAAGTGATGGGACTGGATGCCATGATCTTAGTTTTCTGAATGTTGAGTTTTAGCCAACTTTTTCATTCTCCTCTTTCATGTTCATCAAGAGATTCTTTAGTTCTTATTCACTTTCTGCCATATGGGTGGTGTCATCTGTATATCTGAAGTTACTGATATTTCTCTCAGCAATCTTGATTCCAGCTTGTGCTTCCTCCAGCCCAGCATTTCTCATGATGTACTCTGTATATAAGTTAAATAAGCAGGGTGAAAAAATTACATGCTTGACGTACTCCTTTTCCTACTTGGAACCAGTCTGCTGTTCCCTGTCCAGTTCTAACTGTTGCTTCCTGATCTGTGTACAGGTTTCTCAAGAGGCAGGTCAGGTGATCTGATATCCCCATCTCTTTCAGAATTTTCCACAGTTTATTGTGATAAACACAGTCAAAGCCTTTGGTATAGTCAATAAAGCAGAAAGAGATGTTTTTCTGGAATGCTTGCTTTTTCGATGATCCAGCAGATGTTGGCAATTTGATCTCTGGTTCCTCTACATTTTCTGAAACCACTTTGAATATCTGAAACTTCACAGTTCAGTTATTGTTGAAGCCTGGCTTGGAAAATTTTGAGCATCACTTTACTAACATGTGACACGAGTGAAATTGTGCCATAGAATGATCATATTCTTTGGCATTGCCTTTCATTGGGATTGGAATGAAAACTTACATTTTCGAGTCTGTGGCCACTGCTGAGTTTTCCAAATTTGCTGGCATATTGAGTGCAGCACTTTCACAGCATCATCTTTTAGGATTTGAAATAGCTCATCTGGAATTCCATCACCTCCACTAGATTTGTTCATAGTGATGCTTCCTAAGGCCCACTTGGCTTCACATTCCAGGATGTCTGGCTCTATGTGAGTGAATGATCACACCATCGTGATTATCTGGGTCATGAAGATCTTTTTTGTACAGTTCTTCTGTGTATTCTTGCCACTTCTTCTTAAAATCTTCTGCTTCTGTTAGATCCATACCATTCGGTCCTTTCTTAAGCCCATCTTTGCATGAAATGTTCCCTTGGAATCTTTAATTTTCTTGAATAGATGTCTTGTTTTTCCTATTCTGTTGTTTTCCTCTATGTCCATGCACTGATCACTGAGGAAGGCTTTCTTATCTCTTCTTGCTATTCTTTGGAACTCTGAATTCAAATGGATATGTCTTTATTTTTGTTTTTGCTTTTCGATTCTCTTTTCACAGATATTTGTAAGGCCTCCCCTGACAGCCATTTTGCTTTATTGCATTTCTTTTTCTTAGTGATAGTCTTGAATCCTGTCTCCTGTACAATGTCACAAACCTCCGTCCATAGTTCATCAGGCACTCTGTCTATCTGATCTAGTCCCTTAAATCTATAAGGGATTTGATTTAGGTCATACCTGAATGTTCTAGTGGTTTTCCCTACTTTCTTCAACTTAAGTCTGAATTTGAAAATAAGGAATTCATGATCTGACCAGTCAGCTCCCAGTCATATATTTGCTGACGAGATAGAGCTTCTCCATCTTTGGTTGCAAGTTCAGTTCAGTCGCTCAGTCTTGTCCAACTCTCCGCAACTCCATGAATCACAGCACGCCAGGGCTCCCTTTCCATCACCAACTCCCGGAGTTCACTCAAACTCATGTCCACAGAGTTGGTGATTCCATCCAGCCATCTCACTCTCGTCGTCCTCTTCTCCTCCTGCCCCTAACCTTTCCCAGCATCAGAGTCTTTTCCAGTGAGTCGACTCGTCGCATGAGGTGGCCAAAGTATTGGAGTTTTAGCTTTAGCATCAGTCCTTCCAATGAACACCCAGGATCGATCTCACTTAGAGTGGACTGGTTGGATCTCCTTGCAGTACAAGGGACTCTCAAGAGTCTTCTCCAACACCACAGTTCAAAAGCATCGATTCTTTGGCGATCAGCTTTCTTCACAGTCCAACTCTCACATCCATACATGAACACGGGAAAAACCATAGCCTTGACTAGATGGACCTTGGTTGGCAAAGTAATGTATCTGCTTTTTAATATATTGTCAAGGTTGATCATAACTTTCCTTCCAAGGAGTAAGCGTCTTTTTATTTCATGGCTGCAATCAGCATCTGCAGTGATGCTGTATCTGCAAAAAAATAAAGTCTGACACTGTTTCCACTGTTTTCCCATCTATTTCCCATGAAGTGATGGGACCAGATGCCATGATCTTTGTTTTCTGAATGTTGAGCTTCAAGCCAACCTTTTCACTCTCCTCTTTCACTTTCATCAAGAGGCTTTTGAGTTCCCCCTCACTTTCTGCCATAAGGGTAGTGTCATCATCTGCATATCTGAGGTTATTGATATTTCTCCCAGCAATCTTGATTCCAGCTTGTGCTTCTTCCAGCCCAGCGTCCTCATGATGTATTCTGCATATAAGATAAATAAGCAAGGTGACAATATACAGCCTTGACATACTCCTTTTCTTATTTGGAACCAGTCTGTTGTTCCATGTACAGTTCTGAGTTTTGCTTCCTGACCTGCATACAGGTTTCTCAAGAGGCAGGTCAGGTGGTCTGGGATTCCCATCTCTTTCAGAATTTTCCACAGTTTATTGTGATCCACACAGTCAAAGGCTTTGGCATAGTCAATGAAGCAGAAATAGATGCTCTTCTGAAACTCTCTTGCTTTCTCCATGATCCAGCGAATGTTGGCAATTTGATCTCTGGTGCCTCTGCCTTTTCAAAACCTGCTTGAATATCTGGGAGTTCACGGTTCGCATATTGCTGAAGCCTGGCTTGGAGAATTTTGAGCATGACTTTGCTAGCATGTGAGATGAGTGCAATTGTGCAGTAGTATGAGCATTCTTTGACATTGCCTTTCTTTGGGATTGGAATGAAGACTGACCTTTTCCAGTCCTGTGGCCACTGCTGAGTTTTCCAGATTTGCTGGCATGTTGAGTGCAGCACTTTCACAGCATCATCTTTCAAGATTTGAAATAGCTCAACTGGAATTCCATCACCTCCATTAGCTTTGTTCGTAGTGATGCTTTCTAAGGCCCACTTGACTTCACATTCCAAGATGTCTGGCTCTAGGTCAGTGACCATGTTATCATGACTATCTTGGTCGTGAAGATCTTTTCCGTACAGTCCTTCTGTGTATTCTTGCCACCTCTTCTTAATATCTTCTTCTTCTGTTAGGTCCATACCATTTCTGTCCTTTATCGAGCCCATCTTTGCATGAAATGTTCCCTTGAATCTCTAATTTTCTTGAAGAGATCTCTTGTTTTTCCTATTCTGTTATTTTCCTCTATTTCTTTGCATTGATCACTGAGGAAGGTTTTCTTATCTCTCCTTGCTATTCTTTGGAACTCTGCATTCAGATGCTTATATCTTTCCTTTTCTCCTTTGCTTTTCACTTATCTTCTTTTCACAGCTATTTGTAAGGCCTCCTCAGACAGCCATTTCGCTCCTTTGCATTTCTTTTCCATGGTGATGGTCTTGGTCCCTGTCTCCTGTACAATGTCACGAACCCCCGTCCAGAGTTCATCAGGCACTCTATCTATCAGATCTAGTCCCTTAAATCTATTCCTCACTTCCACTGTATAATCATAAGGGATTTGATTTACGTCATATCTGAATGGTCTAGTGGTTTTCCCTACTTTCTTCAATTGAAGTCTGAATTTGGCTAAAAGGAGTTCATGATCTGAGCCACAGTCAGCTCCTGGTCTTGTTTTTGCTAACTGTATACAGCTTCTCCATCTTTGGCTACAAAGAATATAATCAATCTGATTTCGGTGTTGACCATCTGGTGATGTCCATGTGTAGAGTCTTCCCTTGTGTTGTTGGAAGAGGGTGTTTTCTATGACCAGTGTGTTATCTTGACAAAACTCTATTAGCCTTTGCCCTGCTTCATTCTGTGCTCCAAGGCCAAATTTTCCAGTTAATCCAGATGTTTCTTGACTTCCTACTTTTGCAATCCAGTCCCCTTTAATGAAAAGGACATCTTTTTTGGGTGTTAATTCTAAAAGGTCTTGTAGGTCTTCATAGAACCGTTCAACTTTGGCTTCTTCAGTGTTACTGGTTGGGGCATAGGCCTGGATTACTGTAATATTGAATGATTTGCCTTGGAAACGTACAGAAATCATTCTGTCGTTTTTAAGATTACATCCAAGTACTGCATTTCGGACTCTTTTGTTGACCATGATGGCTATTCCATTTCTTCTAATTGATTCCTGCCCACAGTAGTAGATATAATGGTCATCTGATTTAAATTCACCCATTCCAGTCCATTTAATTCACTGACTCCTAGAATGTCTATGTTCACTCTTGCAATCTCCTGTTTGACCACTTCCAATTTGCCTTGATTCATGAACCTAACATTTAGGTTCGTATGCAATATTGCTCTTTACAGCACCGGACCTTGCTTCTATCATCGGTCACATCCACAACTGGGTATTGGTTTTGCTTTTGCTTCATCCCTTTATTTCTTCTAGAGTTACTTCTCCACTGATCTCCAGTAGCATACTGGGCACCTACCGACCTGGGGAATTCCTCATTCAATGTCCTATCATTTTGCCCTTTGATACTGTTCATGGGGTTCTCAAGGCAAGTATACTGAAGTGGTTTGCCATTCCCTTCTCCAGTGGACCACATTCGACTGTGGTCCATGTGATCAGATCAGCTAGTTTCCTGTGATTATGATTTCAGTGTGTCTGCCCTCTGATGCCCCCTCGCAATACCTACCATCTTATTTGGGTTTCTCTTACCTTAGTCGTGGAAAATCTCTTCACAGCCGTTCCAGCAAAGTACCTTACCTTGCACGAGGGGTACCTCCTCAAGGCCGCCCCTCCAGATGTGAGAGACGCCGGCCCCTGTGGCGCAGACGCGAGAGACGCTGTCCCCGGCGCAACCGACCAGGCAAAGAGGCGCGGCCAGAGGAGCTACCCCACGCCTGAGGCCAGGGCCAGCGGCCGAGAGGAGCTGCCCCACATCCAACAGGCGGTGGCAGCGTGGGCGCAGGAGGGCCGAGAGGATCTACTCCACGTTTGGTTGCAAAGATTGTAATTAATCTGATTTCAGTGTTGATCATCTGGTGATGTCCATGTGTGGAGTCTTCTCTTGTGTTGGAAGACGGTATTTGCTATGACCAGTGCATTCTCTTGGCAGAACTCCATTAGCCTTTGCCCTGCTTCATTCTGTACTTGATTCTGTACTCCAAAGCCAAATTTGCCTGTTACTCCAGGTGTTTCTTGACTTCCTCCTTTTGCATTCCAGTCCCCTATAATGAAAAGGACATGTTTTGGGGGTGTTAGTTGTAGAAAGTCTTAAGGGTCTTCATAGAACCACTCAACTTCAGTTTCCTCAGCATTACTGGTTGGGGCATAGACATGGATTACTGTGAAATTGAATGGTTTTCCTTGGAAATGAATAGAGATCATTTTGTCGTTTTTAAGATTGCATCCAAGTACTGCATTTCAGACTGTTTTATTGACTGTGTTGGCTACTCCATTTCTTCTAAGGGATTCCTGCCCACAGTAGTAGATAAAATTGTCATCTGAGTTAAATTCACCCATTCCAGTCCATCTTAGTTTGCTGATTCCTAGAATGTTGACTTTCACTCTTGCCATCTTCTGTTTGATCACTTCCAATTTGCCTTGATTCATGGACCTAACATTCCAGGTTCCTATGCAATATTGCTTTTTACAGCATCAGACCTTGCTTCTATCACCAGTCTCATCCACAACTGGGTGTTGATTTTGCTTTGGCCCCATCCCTTCATTATTTTTGGAGTCATTTCTCCACTGATCTCCAGTAGCATATTGGGCACCTACTGACCTGGGGACTTCATCTTTCTGTGTCCTATGTTTTTGCCTTTTCATACTATTCATGGGATTCTCAAGGCAAGAATACTGAAGTGATTTGCCTTTACCTTCTCCATTGGACTACATTCTGATAGTATAGGTAGCAAGTAATTGAATCTCACTCTTTTATAATCTAACTAGATGATTTTTGCTTTTAAACTACAGTCTTTAGAGCATTTATATTTATTATGATTATTCATATGGTTGTGTCTAAATCTAATATTTATTTGGTTTACTTTTGGGTAATTTTTTTTCCTTATTTAGAGTCATTTTTATTAATAGAGTATCCTTAGTTTTTTAAGTTATATATATACTGAATAATCACAGTTTCCATATACTCTATACTCATTTTTTGTATTATTAAGTTCTTTTCAGACTTGGTTGGCCCATGGCTTATTTAAAAGTGTCCTGTTTAACTCCAAGTGTTTTGTGATTTTTCAGCTATTTCTCTGTTATTGATTTCTAGTTTAATTCCACTGTGCTCTGAGAACATACTTTGTAAGATTTCTATCCTTTTAAATTGATTTAGGTGTGTTTTATGGCCCAGATTGTGGTCTATCTTGGTAAATGTTCCATGTGAACCTGAAAAGATTGTGCATCCTACTGTTGTTGGATAAAGCAGTCTATAAATGTCAATTAGGTTCAGGTGATTAATGGTGTTGTTCAGTTCAAATATAGTCTCACTGGCTTTCTGTGTGCTGGATCTATCTGTTATATTATGAGAAGTGTTGAAGCCTGCAATTCTAATATTGGATTTGTTTATTTCTCCTTGTGAATCTCTTTGTTTTTCTCTCATATATTTTAGTATGCTGGTCTTTAGGGCATATATCCTAGTAATTGTTATGTCTTACTACAGAATTGACACTTCTATCATTACATAATATGCCTCTTTTTTATTGAAAGTTCCCCTTGTTCTGATCTGCTGGTTGAAATTAATATAGCTAGTCAAGACTTATTTTGTTCAGTGTTTACATAAAATGTTTTCACCTATTTCCTTAATCTTAACTATGAGTATTTTATATATAAACTAGATTTATATCGTTTATATATAAATTAAGATTTTTCAGAATCATATATTTCTTTCCACTCTGAAAGGCTCTGTTTATAATTGGTGTATTTAAAACATTCACATTTAAAGTAATTATTAACAGAGTTGGATTAATATCTACCTTCTATTTTCAGTATGTTTTACTTGTTCACAACTGGTCAAGACCACCCCCGCCCCCCAAAAAAGGCAAAAAAGCAAAATAGTTGTCTGAGGAGGCCCTATAAATAGCTGAAAAAAGAGGAGATGCAAAAGGCAAAGGAGAATGGGAAAGATATATCCATTTGAATGCAGAGTTCCAAAGAATACCAAGGAGAAATAAGAAAGCCTTCCTCAGCTATCAATGCAAAGAAATAGAGGAAAACAACAGAATGGGAAAGACTAGAGATCTCTTCAAGAAAATTAGAGATACAAGGGAACATTTCATGCAATGATGGGCACAATTAAAGACAGAAATGTTATGAAGAAATGGTAAGAGAAAAAGAAGATATTAAAAGAGGTGGCAAGAATACACAGAAGAACTATACAAAAAAGATCTTTACGATCCAGAAAACCACAATGGTATGATCACTCACCTAGAGCCAGTCATCCTGGAAGATGAAGTCAAGTGGTCTTAGGAATCATCACTATGAACAAAGCTAGTGGAGGTGATGAAATTCCAGCTGAGCTATTTCAAATCCTAAGAGATGAATGCATGAAAGTGCTGCACTCAATATGCCAGCAAATTTGGAAAACTCAGCAGTGGCCAAAAGACTGGAAAAGGTAAGTTTTCATTCCAATCCCAAAGAAAAGCAATGCCAAACCATGTTCAAACTACTGCACAATTGCACTCATTTCAAGGGCTAACAAAGTAATGGTAGAATTCTCCAAGCTAAGCTTCAACAGTACATGAACTAAGAACTTCCAGATGCTCAAGCTGGATTTAGAAAGGCAGAGGAATAAGATTCAAATTGCCAACATCAGTTGGATCATCCAAAAAGCAAGAAAGCTTCTGAAATATATCTACTTCTGCTTTATTGACTATGCCAAAGCCTTTGACTGTGGGGATCACAACAAACTGTGAAAAACACTGAAAGCGATGAGAATAACAGACCACCTGACATGCATCCTGAGAAATCTGTATGCAGGTCAAGAAGCAACAGTTAGAACTGTACATGGAACAACAGACTGGTTCCAAATAGGGAAAGGAGTGTGTCAGGGCTGTATATTGTCACCCTGCTTATTTAACTTATATGTAGAGTACAACATGAGAAATGCTGGACTGGATGAAGCACAAGTTGAAATCAAGATTGCTGGGAGAAATATCAATAACCTCAGATACGCAAATGCAACCACCCTTATGATAGAAAGTGAAAAACTAAAGAGCCTCTTGAAATAAGAGAGTGAAAAAGTTGGCTTAAAACTCAACATTCAGAAAACTAAGATCAAGGCATCTGGTCCAATCATTCATGGCTAATAGATGGGGAAACAATGGTAACAGTGACAGACTTTACTTTTTGGGGCTCCTAAATCACTGCAGAATGTAACTGCAGCCATGAAATTAAAAAAAAAAAATTGCTTGGTCCTTGGTAGAAAAGTTATGATCAACCTAGAGAGCATATTAAAAATCAGAGATATTCCTTTGCCAACACAGTTCGGTCTAGTCAAAGCTATAGGTTTTCCAGTAGTCATGTATGGATGTAAAAGTTGGACTACAATGACAGCTGAGCACGGAAACGTTGATTCCTTTGAACTGTCGTGTTGAAGAAGACTCTTGAGAGTCCCTTGGACTTCAGGGAGATCAAACCAGTCTATCCTAAAGAAATGAAACCTGAATGTTCTTTGGAAGCATTAATGCTGAAGCTGAAACTCTAATACTTTGGCCACCTGATGTGAAGAGCTGACTCACCGGAAAAGACCCTGATGGTGGGAAAGATTGAAGGTGGGAGGAGAAAGGGGCGAAAGAGGATGAGATGGTTGTATGGGATCACTGACTCAACGGACATGAGTTTGAGTAAGCTCCAGGAGTTGGCGATGGACAGGGAAGCCCGGTGTGCTGCATGCAGTCCTTGGGGTCGCAAAGAGTCAGACACAACTGAGTGACTGAACTGAACTGAACTTGTTCATTGTTCTCATTTTATCCTCCCATTTCAGTTCAGTTCAGTCGCTCAGTCGTGTCCGACTCTCCGCGACCCCATGAATCACAGCACGCCAGGCCTCCCTGTCCATCACCAACTCCCGGAGTACACTCAAACTCATGTCCACAGAGTCGGTGATGCCATCCAGCCATCTCATTCTCCGTCGTCCCCTTCTCCTCCCGCCCCCAACCTTTCCCAGCATCAGAGTCTTTTCCAGTGAGTCAACTCGTCGCATGAGGTGGCCAAAGTATTGCAGTTTCAGCTTTAGCATCAGTCCCTCCAATGAACATCCAGGATTGATCTCCTTTAGAATGGACCGGTTGGATCTCCTTGCAGTATAAGGGACTCTCAAGAGTCTTCTCCAACACCACAGTTCAAAAGCATCGATTCTTCGGCGATCAGCCTTCTTCACAGTCCAACTCTCACAACCATACATGACCACGGGAAAAACCATTGCCTTGACTAGACGGACCTTGGTTGGCAAAGTAATGTCTCTGCTTTTTAATATACTATCAAGGTTGGTCATAACTTTCCTTCCAAGGAGCAAGCGTCTTTTAATTTCATGGCTGCAATCAGCATCTGCAGTGATTTTGGAGCCCAAAAAAACAAAGTCTGACACTGTTTCCACTGTTTTTCCATCTATTTCCCATGAAGTGATGGCACCAGATGCCATGATCTTTGTTTTCTGAATGTTGAGCTTCAAACCAACCTTTTCACTCTCCTCTTTCACTTTCATCAAGAGGCTTTTGAGTTCCTCTTCACTTTCTGCCATAAGGGTAGTATCATCTGCATATCTGAGGTTATTGATATTTCTCCCAGCAATCTTGACTCCAGCTTGTGCTTCTTCCAGCCCAGCGTTTCTCATGATGTACTCTGCATATAAGTTAAATAAGCAAGGTGACAATATACAACCTTGACGTACACCTTTTCCTATTTGGAACCAGTCTGTTGTTCCATGTCCAGTTCTAACTGTTTCTGCCTTTTCTCGTTTTAACTGAACATTTTATACAATTCCATTCTATCTCTTCTCTTAGCATATCAATTATAATTGTTTATTAAAAAGTTTGTTTAGTGGTTGCCCTAGAGTATTGAAAATACATTTAGTAGTAATCGAGTTCTCTCTCAAATAGTCCTATGCTACCTCATGCATAAACCATTTACCATATAAAATAATGTTTTAACATTATACTCATTTTGCTTAACGTATTATGTAACCACAAAATACATTGTTGCCATTACTATTTTGAATGGGTATCTATTATATCAGTAAAGAATAAGAAAAAAAAAATCTTATTATATCTTTTTTCCTATTCCCACAATCTTGCTTTTTTAGATACAGTCTGAGTTTCTGACATATCATTTTCTTCTTGAAAAGCTTATTTTAACATTTCTTATAGTTAGATCATAGGGATTTGACTTAGGTCATACCTGAATGGTCTAGTGGTTTTCCCCACTTTCTTTGATCTAAGCTTGAATTCAGCAATAAGGAGTTCATGATTTGAACAACAGCCAGCTCCTGGTCTTGTATTTGCTGACTGTATAGAGTTTTTCCATCTTTGACTTCAAAGAATATATCAATCTGATTTCAGTGTTGACTGTCTGGTGATGTCCATGTGTAGAGTCTTCTCTTGTGTTCTTGGAAAACGTGTTTGCTATGACCAGTACGTTCTCTTGGTAGAACTCTATTAGCCTTTGTCCTGTTTCATTCTGTACTCAGAGGACAAATTTGCCTGTTATTCCAGGTGTTTCTTAACTTCCTACTTTTGCATTCCAGTCCCCTATAATGAAAAGGACACCTTTTTGGGGTGTTAGTTCTAGAAGGTGCTGTAGGTCTTCATAGAACCGTTCAACTTCAGCTTCCTCAGTGTTACTGGTTGGAGCATAGACTTGGATTACTGTGATATTGAATTGTTTGCCTTGGAAATGAACAGAGATCATTCTGTCGTTTTTAAGACTGCATCCAAGTACTGCATTTCAGACTCTTTTATTGACTATGATGGCTACTCCATTTCTTCTAAGGGATTCCTGCCCACAGCAGTAGATATGATGGTCATCTGAGTTAAATTCTGGAGAAGGAAATGGCAACCCACTCCAGTGTTATTGCCTGGAGAATCCCAGGGAGAGGGGAGCCTGGTGGGCTTCCGTCTATGGGGTCACACAGAGTCGGACACGACTGAAGTGACTTAGCAGCAGCAGCAGAGTTAAATTCACCCATTCCTGGGAAGTCTATGGTCACTCTTGCCATCTCCTGTTTGACCACTTCCAATTTGTCTTGATTCATGGACCTAACATTCCAGGTTCCTATGCAATATTGCTTTTTACAGCATCGGACCTTGCTTCTATCACCAGTCTCATCCACAACTGGGTGTTGTTTTTGTTTTGGCTCCATCCCTTTGTTAATTCTGGAGTTATTTCTGCACTGATCTCCAGTAGTATATGGGGCACTTACTGACCTGGTAGTACATTTTTCAGTGTCCTATGTTTTTGCCTTTTCATACTGTTCATGGGCTTCTCAAGGAAAGAATATTGAAGTGGTTTGCCATTCCTTCTCTAATGGACCACACTGTGAGAACTGACCAAAATGACCCATCTGTCTTGGGTGGCCCCACATGGCATGGCTTAGTATCACTGAGTTAGACAAGGCTGTGGTTCATGTGACCAGACTGGCTAGTTTTCTGTGATTGTGGCTTCAGTCTATCTGCCCTCTGATGGCTTCTCTCAGTGCCTACCATCTTACTTCAGTTTCTCTTACCTTGGACATGGGATGTCTCTTCATGGCTGCTCCAGCAAAGCACATCTGCTGCTTCTTATCCCTTAGATTTAAAGGACTAGATCTGATAGACAGAGTGCATAATGAACTATGGATGAAGGATTGTGAGATTGTACAGGAGACAGGGAGCAAGACCATCCCCAAGAAAATGAAATGAAAAAAAGCAAAATAGCTGTCTGAGGAGGACTTATAAATAGCTGTGAAAATCAGGGAAGTGATAAGCAAAGGAGAAAAGGAAAGATATACCCATTTGAATGCAGAGTTCCACAGAATAGCAAGGAGAAATAAGAAAGCATTCCTCAATGGTCAATGCAAAGAAATAGAGGAAAACAATAGAATGGGAAAGACTAGAGACCTCAAATGGGCTCCATAAAGGACAGAAATGGTATGTACCTAACAGAAGAAGGTATTAAGAGGTGGAAAGAATACAGAATAGAACTAAACAAAAAAAGTTCTTCATGACCCAGATAATCATGATGGTGTGATCACTCACTAAGAGCTAGACATCCTGGCATGTGAAGTCAAGTGGGCCTTAGGAAGCATTACTATGAATTAAGCTAGTGGAGGTGATGGAATTTCAGTTGAGCTTTTTCAAATCCTAAAAGATGATGCTGAGAAAGTGCTGCACTCAATATGTCAGCAAATTTGGAAAACTCAGCAGTGACCACAAGACTGGAAAAAGTCAGTTTTCATTCCAATCCCAAAGAAAGGCAATGCCAAAAATGCTCAAACTACTGCACAATTGCACTCAGCTCACACACTAGAAAAGTAATGCTCAAAATTCTCCAAGCCAGGCTTCAGCAATATGTGAACCATGAATTTCCATATGTCCAAGCTGGTTTTAGAAAAGGCAGAGGAACCAGATTTCAAATTGCCAACATCCGCTGGATCATTGAAAAATCAAGAGAGTTCCAGAAAAAAACATCTACTTCTGCTTTATTGACTGTGTCAAAGCCTTTGACTGTGTGGATCGCAACAAACTGAAGAGAATTCTGAAAGAGATGGGAATACCAGACCATCTGACCTTTCTCTTGAGAAAACTGTCAGTTCAGTTCAGTTCAGTTCAGTCGCTCAGTCGTGTCTGAATCTTTGCGATCTCATGAATCACAGCACTCCAGGCCTCCCTGTCCATCACCAACTCCCGGAGTTCACTCAAACTCTTGTCCATCGAGTCGGTGATGCCATGCAGCCATCTCATTCTCTGTCGTCCCCTTCTCCTCCTGCCCCCAATCCTTCCCAGCATCAGAGTCTTCAGTGAGTCAACTCGTCGCATGAGGCGGCCAAAGTATTGGAGTTTCAGCTTTAGCATCACAAGTCAGAAAGCAACAGTTAGAACTGGACATGGAACAACACACTGGTTCCACATAGGAAAAGGAGTATGTCAAGGCTATATATTGTCACTCTTTTTATTTAATTTTTATGCAGATTACATCATGAGAAATGCTGGACTGGAAGGAGCACAAGGTGGAATCAAGATTGCTGGGAGAAATATCAATAACATTAGATATGCTGATGACACCACCCTTATGGCAGAAAACAAAGAACTAGAGAGCCTCTTGATGAAAGTGAAAGGGCAGAGTTAAAAATTAGGCTTAAAGCTCAACATTCAGAAAACTAAGATCATGACATCCAGTCCCATCACTTCATGGGAAAACAGTGGAAACAGTGGAAATAGTGTCTGACTTTACTTTTCAGTTCAGTTCAGTCGCTCAGTCGTGTCCGACTCTCCGCGACCCCATGAATCACAGCATGCCAGGCCTCCCTATCCATCACCAACTCCCGGAGTTCACTTAAACTCATGTCCACAGAGTCGGTGAGGCCATCCGGCCATCTCATTCTCGGTTGTCCCCTTCTCCTCCCGCCCCCAACCTTTCCCAGCATCAGAGTCTTTTCCAGTGAGTCAACTCGTCGCATGAGGTGGCCAAAGTATTGCAGTTTCAGCTTTAGCATCAGTCCTTCCATTGAACACCCAGGATCGATCTCCCTTATAATGGACTGGTTGGATCTCCTTGAGGTACAAGGGACTCTCAAGGGTCTTCTCCAGCACCACAGTTCAAAAGCATCAATTCTTCAGCGATCAGCTTTCTTCACAGTCCAACTCTCACATCCATACATGACCACGGGAAAAACCATAGCCTTGACTAGACGGACCTTTGTTGGCAAAGTAATGTCTCTGCTTTTTAATATATTATCAAGGTTGGTCATAACTTTCCTTCCAAGGAGTAAGAGTCTTTTAATTTCCTGGCTGCAATCAGCATCTGCAGTGATTTTGGAGCCCCCCAAAATAAAATCTGACACTGTTTCCACTGTTTTTCCATCTATTTCCCATGAAGTGATGGAAATCACAGCAGATGGTGATTGCAGCAGTGAAATTAAAAGATGCTCCCTCGTTGGAAGGAAATTTATGACCCACCAAAGATAGCATATTAAAAAGCAGACATTACTTTGCCTACAAAGGTCCATCTAGTCAAAGCTATGGTTTTTCTAATTGCCATGTACGAATGTGAAAGTTGAACTATAAAGAAAGGTGAGCAATGAAGAAATGATGGTTTTGAACTGTGGTGTTGGAGAAGACTCTTCAGACTTCCTTGGACTGCAAGGAGATCCATCCAGTCGATCCTAAAGGAAATATGTCCTGAGTGTTCTTTGGAAGGACTGATGTTGAAGCTGAAACTTCAATACTTTGGCCACCTGATGCGATGAGTTAACTCATTTTAAAAGACCTTGATGCTGGGAAAGATTGAGGGCAGGAGGAGAAGGGGACGACAGAGGATGAGATGGATGGCATCTCTGACTTAATGGACATGAGTTTGCTTAAACTCAGGGAGTTGGTGATGGACAGGGAGGCCTGGCATATTTCTGTTCACGGGGGTCACGGACAGTAGGACAGGACTGAGCTACTGAACCGAACTGAACTGATAAGTCAGATTTCCTGGTAAAGTCTTTAAATTGTTTTACTTATAAAAGATAGACTGATGGATACAGAATTTTATGTTGATATTTATTACAACACTGTATATATTTCACTCCACTCTCTTTTTGCTTGCCTGATTTCTGACAACATGTCTGATATAATTTGTATCTCTGTCCCTGTATAGATAAGGTGTTTTACTCCTGTAGTTTCATTCAAAATTTTTTCTGCATTTATTTTTCTGACGTTTAACTATGCTAGGCGTAAGGGTAAATTTTGTGTACTCATTCTGTTTGATATATTCTGAGCATCCTGTATCTGTGGTTTGTTGCCCAATATTGTTTTTAAAAACAATTACTGGCCATTATTACTTCAAGTAATTCTTCAGTTTCTACTTTTCTTAGCCTTCTGTGAATCAAATTATAATTTTGTTATTCTTTTTAAAAGTTTTTCACAGTTCTTAGATATTCTAGTATTTTTTAAGCATTATTTTCCCTCTGCATTTTAATTTCGGAAATTTCTATTTGCTTTACCTTCAACTCACTGATTCTTTTCTTATTTATGTACAGGCTACTAATTAGACTATCAAAGATCAGAGGGCATCTTCATTCCTATTAGCATATTATAATTTCTTTTCTTTTTTCTTTCTTAGTGGAAATAGCTTTATGTTAACGTTACCTTCTCAATTTTTACTTTTTTCCCCACTGGACTCCTTATCATATTATTCATAGTCATATGCACTCTCTATCTGAATATTTCAAGATCTATATTATAACTGAATTGAATTTTGATGCTTACCTAGTTTACAGTTTTCTTCTAACTTTTAAACAAGCTTTGTCATTTTTTCCATGAGTGTTGAATATGCACTGTTAGATTTAAAGACTGAGGTAAAAAGACTTTCTTGTGAGGTTTTATGTTTATCTGGCTTTAAGTTAATTCACTGGCTAGAAATGTTTTATGTGTGACATACCTATAGATGCCTGATACTTCATTTTCCTTTTAGTGTCTTCATTTGTTCTCCTCTGTTGTTTTGGGGTCCCTGACACTTCTTCTAAAATAGTGTCTGCACCTTACATTATTTAAACTGTAATCTACAGAGGTGTGTTAATGTAGTTATAAATTGGGGGCAATAGATACCTTCCAAAATCGTGATGATTAAATTTCAATATTAACTGTTTTCTCTTCCACTGTGACATTTACAAATATTTCCTAGATTTAGTTTTTATTTTTTTTAATTCCTTCTTGTATATGATATGGAAATGCTACAGGGAGCTGAAGTAAGATAATTGGCCTTCTCCTAGGTAAAGAGTCCAGTTAAGTTCGGTTTTGTCACACAGTCCTGTCCGACTTTTTGTGACCCCGTGGACTGCAGCACGCCAGTCTTCCCTCTCCATCACCAAATCCAGGAGCTTGTTGAAACTCATGTCCATCGATTCGGTGATGCCATCCAACCATCTCATTCTCTGTCATCCCCTTCTCCTCCCGCCTTAAATCTTTCCCAGCATCAGGGTCTCTTCCAATGAGTAATTACTTCTCATCAGGTGGCCAAAGTATTGGAGATTCAACTTCAGCATCAGCCCTTCCAATGAAAATCCAGGACTGATTTCTTTAGGATTGATTGGTTTGATCTCCTTGCTGTCGATGGAAATCTCAAGAGTCTGCTCCAACACCACAGTTCAAAAACATCAATTCTTCAGTGCTCTATCAAATTTAGTCCCTTGAATCTATTTGTCACTTCCACTGTATAATCATAAGAGATTTGATTCAGGTCATACCTGAATAATCCAGAGGCTTTTCTCTACTTTCTTCAACTTAAGTCTGAATTTTGCAATAGGAACTCATGATCTGAGAGACAGTTCTCTCCAGATAAACAAGAATCTGGTAAACTCTTTTTAACCTTTAGAGTAGACCATTAAGAAACATCTTTTTAAAAAATAAAAAAATAAATAAAAAATAAAAAACCACATCTATTTCTGCTTTATTGAATACCCCAAAGCCTTTTACTGTGTGAATCACAATAAATTGTGGAACATTCTGAAAGAGATGGGAATACCAGATCACCTGACCTGCCCCTTGAGAAACCTGTATGCAGGTCAGGAAACAACAGTTAGGAACCGGACAGGGAACAACACACTGGTTCCGAATAGGAAAAGGAGTACCTCAAGGCTGTATATTGTTACCCTGCTTATTTAACTTATATGCAGACTACATCATGAGAAATGCTGGGCTGCAGGAAGCACAAGCTGGAATCAAGATTGCCAGGAGAAATATCAATAACCTCAGATATGCAGATGACACCACCCTTATAGCAGAAAGTGAAGAAGAACTAAAGAGCCTCTTGAAGAAAGTGAAAGAGGAGAGTGAAAAAACTCAACATTCAGAAAACTAAGATCATGGCATCAGGTCCCATCACTTCATGGCAAATAGATGGGGAAATAGTGGAAACAGTGGCTGATTTATTTTTCTGGGCTCCAAAATCACTGCAGGTGGTGATTGCAGCAATGAAGTTAAAAGATGCTTACTCCTTGGAAGGAAAGTTACAACCCAAATAGACAGCATATTAAAGAGCAGAGACATTACTTTACCAGCAAATATCCATCTAGTCAAGGCTATGGTTTCTCCAGAGGTCATGCATGGTTGTGAGATTTGGACTATAAAGAAAGCTGAAAGCAGAGGAATTGATGCTTTTGAACTGTGGTGTTGGAGAACACTCTTGAGAGTCCCATGGACTTCGAGGATGTCCAACCACTCCATCCTAAAGTAGATCAGTCCTGGGTGTTTATGGAAAGACTGATGTTAAAGCAGAAACTCCAATACTTGGGTCACCTGATGCAAAGATCTGACTCATTTGAAAAGACCCTGATGCTGGGAAAGATTGAGGGCAGGAGGAGAAGGGGACAACAGAGGATGAGATGTTTGAATGACATCACCGAATCAGTGGACATGGGTTTGGGTGGACTCTGGGAGTTGGTGATGGACAGGGAGACTGGCATGCGGTTCATGGGTTGGGAAAGATTCGGACACGACTGAGCGACTGAACTGAACTGAACTGAATGACAAATACTCTGGATTGGTGGGAGAAATATGAATAACATCAGATATACAGATGACAACACCCTTATGGCATACAACAAAGAACTAAAGAGCCTCTTGATGAAGTGAAAGAGGAGAGTGAAAAAGTTTGCATAAAGCTCAACACTCAGAAAAGTAAGGTCATGGCATCTGGTCCCGTCACTTCATGGCAAACAGATTGGGAAACAGTGGCAGACTTTATTTTGGGGGGCTCCAAAATCACTGCAGATTGTGACTGTAGCCACGAAATTAAAAGACACTTACTCCTTGGAAGAAAATTTATGACCAAACTAGTTCAGTTCAGTTCAGTCGTTAAGTCGTGTCTGTCTCTTTGTGACCCCATGAACCGCAGCACACCAGGCCTCCCTGTCCATCACCAATGCTCAAAGTTCATCCAAACCCAAGTCCATTGAGTCAGTGATGTCATACAACCATCTTTTCCTCTGTCGTCCCCTTCTCCTCCTGCCCTCAATCTTTCCCAGCTTCAGGTTCCTTTCAAATGAGTCAGCTCTTCGCATCAGGTGACCAAATTATTGCAGTTTCAGCTTCAAAATCAGTCCTCCCAATGAACACCCAGGACTGAGCTGCTTTAGGATGGACTGGTTGGAGCTCCTCACAGTCCAAGTGACTGTCAAGAGTCTTCTCCAACACCATATTTCAAAAGCATCAGTTTTCAGCGCTCAGCTTTGTTTATAGTCCAACTCTCACAACCATACATGAACACTGGATAAACCATAGCCTTGACTAGACAGACCTTTGTTGACAAAGTTTGTCTCTGCTTTTTAATGTGCTCTCTAGGTGTGTCATAACTTTCTTTCCAAGGAGTAAGCGTCTTTTAATTTCATGGCTGCAATCACCATCTGCAGTGATTCTGGAGCCCAGAAAAATAAAGTCAGCCACTGCTTCCACTGTTTCCCCGTCTATTTGCCATGAAGTAATGGGACCGGATGCCATGATCTAATTTTTCTGAATGTTGAACTTAAAGCCAATTTTTTCACTCTCCTCTTTCACTTTCATCAAGAGCCTCTCTAGTTCTTCTTCACTTTCTGCCATAAGGATGGTGTCATCTGAATATCTGAGTCTATTGATATTTCTCCCGGCAATCTTGATTCCAGCTTGTGCTTCCTCCAGCCCAGCATTTCTCATGATGTACACTGCATATAAATTAAATAGGCAGGGTGACAATATACAGCCTTGACATATTATTATTCCTATTTGGAACCAGTGTGTTGTTCCATGTCCGGGTCTCACTGTTGCTTCCTGACCTTCATACAAGTTTCTCAAGAGGCATGTCAGGTGGTCTGGTATTCCCATCTCTTTCAGAATTTTCCACAGTTTATTGCGATTCACACGGTCAAAGGCTTTGACATAGTCAATAAAGAAGAATGAGATGTTTCTGGAACTCTTGCTTTTTCAACGATCCAGCGAATGTTGGCAATTTGATCTCTGGTTCCTCTGTCTTTTCTAAAACCAGTTTGAACATCTGGAACTTCACGGTTCACGTATTGCTGAAGCCTAGCTTGGAGAATTTTAAGCATCACTTTACTAGCATGCGAGATGAGTGCAATTGTGTGGTGGTTTGAACGCTCTTTGGCATTGCCTTTCTTTGGGATTGTAATGAAACCTGACTTTTCCAGTTCTGTGGCTACTGCTGAGTTTTCCAAATTTGCTTGCATATTGAGTGCAACACTTTCACAGCATTATCTCTCAGAATTTGAAATAGCTCAACTGGAATTCCATCACCTCCACTAGTTTTGTGCTTAGTGATGCTTCCTAAGGCCCACTTGATTTCACATTCTAAGATCTTGCTCTCGATGAGTGATCACACCATCGTGATTATCTGGGTTGTGAAGATCTTTTTTGTACAGTACTTCTGTGTATTCTTGTCACCTCTTCTTTATATCTTCTGCTTTTGTTACATCCATACAATTTTGGTCATTTATTGAGCCCATCTTTGCATGAAATATTCCCTTGGTATCCCTAATTTTTCTGAAGAGGTCTCTAGTCTTTCCCATTCTATTGTTTTCCTCTATTTCTTTGTATTGATCGCTGAGGAAGGCTTTCTTATCTCTCCTTGCTATTCTTTGGAACTCTGCATTCAAATGGGTATATCTTTCCTTTTCTCCTTTGCTTTTTCTTCCCTGGTTTTCACAGCTATTTGTAAGGCCTCCTCAGACAGCCACTTTGCTTTTTTTGCATTTCTTTTTCTTGGGGATGTTCTTGATTCCTGTCTCTTCTACAGTGTCACAAACCTCCATCCATAGTTCATCAGGCACTCTGTCTATCAGATGTCGTGTCTTAAATGTATTTCTCACTTCCACTGTATAGTCATAAGTGTTTGATTTCGGTCATACCTGAATGGTCTAGTGGTTTTCTCCACTTTCTTCAATTTAAGTCTGAATTTTCAATAAGTGGTTCATGTTCTGAGCCACAGTCAGCTTCCAGTCTTGTTTTTGATGACTGTATAGAGCTTCTCCATCTTTGGCTGCAAAGAATATAATCAATCTGATTTCACTGTCGACCATCTGGTGATGTCTATGTGTAGAGTCTTCTCTTGTGTTGTTTGAAGAGGATGTTTGCTATGACCATGCATTTGCAGAACTCTATTAGCTTTTGCCCTACTTCATTTTGCACTCCAAGGCCAAATGTGCCTGTTTTTACAGGTGTTTCTTGACTTTCTACTTTTGCATTCCTGCTGCTGCTGCTGCTGCTGCTGCTAAGTCACTTCAGTCGTGTCCGACTCTGTGTGACCCCATAGACGGAAGCCCACCAGGCTCCCCCATCCCTGGGATTCTCCAGGCAAGAACACTGGAATGGGTTGCCATTTCCTTCTCCAATGTGTGAGAGTGAAGTTGCTCAGTCGTGTGCGACCCTTAGCGACCCCATGGACTGCAGCCTACCAGGCTCCTCCATCCATGGGATTTTCTAGGCAAGAGTACTGGAGTGGCTTGCCATTGCCTTCTCCTACAACATATTAAAAAGCAGAGACATTACTTTGTCAACAAAAGTCTGTCTAGTCAAGGCTATGGTTTTTCCAGTAGTCATGTATGGATGTAAGAGTTGGAATATAAAGAAAGCGGAGCCCGATGTATTGATGCTTTTGAACTGTGGTGTTGAAGATGACTCTTGAGAGTCCTTTGGACTGAAGGGAGATCCAACCAGTACATCCTAAAAGAAATAAGTTCTGAATATTCACTTGACAGACTCATGTTGAAGCTGAAACTCCAATCCTTTGCCCACTTGCTGGGTAGAGCTGAATCATTTGAAAAGACCCTGATGCTGGGGAAGATGAAGGCAGGAGGAGAAAGGGATTACAGAGGATGAGATGGTTGTATGGCCTCACTGACTCAATGGAAACGAGTTTGAGTAAACTCTGGGATTGGTGATGGACAGGGAGGCTGGGCTTGCTGCAGTACATGGCATCACAGACTGTAGGAAATGAATGAGTGACTGAACTTAACTGAACTGAACTCTGGGTATATTCCAAGCAGTTGTTTATTTAAACTAAAGAATTTTCACTGACTCTTCCATGTGAGAACCTAGTGGGACTCCTGGATATAACTGAGGGGGGAGGGGCTTCTCTAAAACTGGAGACCCTAGAGGATTTTCACTCTTACCTTAGTACATACATTACCTCTATTAATTCATCAAAATTACCTAAGTCTTCCTTCTATCTCATCTCTCTTCTATCTAATCATCTCTCTGTATTCTATTTCCATTTTACACATATTTAAATGTCTGAACTGAACATGTAATATAAATTCCAAAATACATTTTTATTTGCTTTTACTCATCTTTGAAGCAATTTAAAATTAAGGAAATATAAGGAATTTTGTTTACTTGTATGTGAAGCTGCTCAGTCATGTCTGACTCTTTGAGACCCTATGGACTCTAACCCACCAGGTTCCTGCATCCATGGGATTTTCCAGGCAAGAATACTGGAAAGTGTTGCCATTTCTTTCTCCAGGGGATGTTCCCAACCCAGGGATCAAACCTGGGTCTCCTGTATCAATGGAAGACTCTTTACCCTCTGAACCATAGCTCCCAAATTATCATTTACTTGTATAAACACATAGATTTCTTTTGCTTTTGATTCCTTTGTGTAGATGTAGAATTGCATCCAGAAGATTTTTTATACCTGATAGAAGCAAGGTCCAGTGCTGTAAAGAGCAATATTCAATAGGAACCTGGAATGTTAAGTCCATGAATCAAGGCAAATTGGAAGTGGTCAAACAGGAGATGGCAAGAGTGAACATAGACATTCTAGGAATCAGTGAACTAAAATGGACTGGAATGGGTGAATTTAACTCAGATGACCATTATATTTCCTACTGTGGGCAGGAATCCCTTAGACGAAATGGAGTGGCCATCATGGTCAAACAAAAAGTCCAAAATGCAGTACTTGGATGCAATCTTAAAAACGACAGAATGATTTCTGTTCGTTTCCAAGGCAAACCATTCAATATTACAGTAATCCAAGCCTATGTCCCAACCAGTAACGCTGAAGAAGCCGAAGTTGAATGATTCTATGAAGACCTACAAGACCTTTTAGAACTAACACCCAAAAAAAGGTGTCCTTTTCATTACAGGGGACTGGAATGCAAAAGTAGGAAGTCAAGAAACATCTGGAGTAACAGGCAAATTTGGCCTTGGAGCATGGAATGAAGCAGGCAAAGGCTAATAGAGTTTTGCCAAGAGAATGCACTGGTCATAGCAAACACCCTGTTCCAACAACACAAAAGAAGACTCTACACATGGACATCACCAGATGGTCAACACCGAAATCAGACTGATCATATTCTTTGCAGCCAAAGATGGAGAAGCTGTATACAGTTAGCAAAAACAAGACCAGGAGCTGACTGTGGCTCAGATCATGAACTCCTTATTGCTAAATTCAGACAGAAATTGAAGAAAGTAGGGAAATCCACTAGACCATTCAGATATGACCTAAATCAAATCCCTTATGATTATACAGTGGAAGTAAGAAATAGATTTAAGGGTCTAGATCTGATAGATAGAGTGCTTGATGAACTCTGGACAGAGGTTCATGACATTGTACAGGAGACAGGGACCAAGACCATCCCCATGGAAAAGAAATGCAAAAAAGCAAAATAGCTGTATGAGGAGGCCTTACAAATACCTGTGAAAAGAAGATAAGTGAAAAGCAAAGGAGAAAAGGAAAGATATAAGCATCTGAATGCAGAGTTCCAAAGAATAGCAAGGAGAGATAAGAAAGCCTTCCTCAACTATCAATGCAAAGAAATAGAGGAAAACAACAGAATAGGAAAAACAAGAGATCTCTTCAAGAAAATTAGAGGTTCCAAGGGAACATTTCATGCAAAGATGGACTCAATAAACGGCAGAAATATTATGGACCTAACAGAAGCAGAAGATATTAAGAAGAGGTGAAAAGAATACACAGAAGAACTGTACAAAAAAGATCTTCACGACCAAGATAGTCATGATAACGTGATCACTGACCTAGAGCCAGACATCTTGGAATGTGAAGTCAAGTGGGCCTTAGAAAGCATCACTATGAACAAAGCTAGTGGAGGTGATGGAATTCCAGTTGAGTTACTTCAAATCTTGAAAGATGATGCTGTGAAAGTGCTGCACTCAATATGCCAGCAAATTTGGAAAACTCAGCAGTGGCCACAGGACTGGAAAAGGTCAGTCTTCATTCCAATCCCAAAGAAAGGCAATGCCAAAGAATGCTCAAACTATAGCACAATTGCACTTATCTCACACGCTAGTAAAGTCATGCTCAAAATTCTCCAAGCCAGGCTTCAGCAATATGTGAACTGAGAACTCCCAGATGTTCAAGCAGGTATTAGAAAAGGCAGAGGCACCAGAGATCAAATTGCTAACATCTGCTGGATCATGTAGAAAGCAAGAGAGTTCCAGAAGGACAGCTATTTCTGCTTTATTGACTATGCCAAAGCCTTTGACTGTGTGGATCATAATAAACTGTGGAAAATACTGAAAGAGATGGGAATCCCAGACCACCTGACCTGCCTCTTGAGAAACCTGTATGCAGGTCAGGAAGCGACAGTTAGAACTGTACATGGAACAACAGACTGGTTCCAAATAGGAAAAGGAGTGCATCAAGGCTGTATATTGTCACCTTGCTTATTTAACTTATATGCAGAGTACATCATGAGGAATGCTGGGCTGGAAGAAGCACAAGCTGCAATCAGGATTGCTGGGAGAAATATCAATAACCTCAGATATGCAGATGACACCAGCCTTATGGCAGAAAGTGAAGAGGAACTAAAAAGCGTCTTGATGAAAGTGAAAGAGGAGAGTGAAAATGTTAGCTTGAAGCTCAACATTCAGAAAACAAAGATCATGGCATCTGGTCCCATCACTTCATAGGAAATAGATGGAAAAAAAGTGGGGACAGTGTCAGACTTTATTTTTTGGGGCTCCAAAATCACTGCAGATGCTGATTGCAGCCATGAAAAGACATTTACTCCTTGGAAGGAAAGTTATGACCAACCTAGATAGAATATTAAAAAGCAGAGACGTTACTTTGCCAACAAAGGTCCGTCTAGTCAAGGCTATGTTTTTCCCGTGGTCATGGATGGATGTGAGAGTTGGACTGTGAAGAAATCTGATCGCCGAAGAATTGATTCTTTTGAACTGTGGTGCTGGAGAAGACTCTTGAGAGTTCCTTGGACCGCAAGGAGATCCAACCAGTCCATTCTAAAGGAGAGCAATCCTGGGTGTTCTTTGGAAGTACTGATGCTAAAGTTGAAACACCAATACTATGGCCACTTCATGCGACAAGTTGACTCACTGGAAAAGACTCTGATGCTGGGAAAGGTTGGGGGCGGGAGGAGAAGGGGACGACAGAGAATGAGATGGCTGGATGGCATCACCGACTCGATGGACATGAGTTTGAGTGAACTCCGGGAGTTGGTGATGGACAGGGAGGCCTGGCGTGCTGTGATTCATGGGGTCGCAGAGAGTCAGACACAACTGAGTGACTGAACTGAACTGAACTGAAAGATCTTTCTTTATTTATTAATTTTTTAAAGTACAGATCCCTTGGTGATTAGTTCCTTCAGCTTCTTTTTATGTCTGAAAAGGGCTATTTTCATGTATACTTGAAAAGATGCCTTTTATATACTTATTAATTCCTTTTTCTTTTTTCATTTGAAGCTGTTCCTCCAGTGTCTTATTTGCCTTGTTTCTTATAAAAAATTTGCTGACTGTTGTCTTTCTTCTTCTGTATATAATGTCACTGTTCTCCAGTTGCCTTTGAGAACATCTCTTTATTTCTTACTCCATGCATTGTGTGTATGACACACCGACATGGAGCTTTCCTCATGTATATTGAGTTTTTTTTTTTGTAATTATTTTTTATTGGAGGCAAATTATTTTACAATATTATATTGGTTGGTTTTGCCATACATTGACATGAATTCGCCCCGGGTTTACATAAGTTCCCCCTCCTGAACCCCCCTCCCACCTCCCTCCTCCCTTTATCCTCCCTCTGGGTCATCCCCGCATGCCAGCCCCGAGTATCCTATAACATGCATTGACCCTGAACTAGTGATTCATTTCACATATGACAACATACGTGTTTCAATGACATTCTCCCAAATCATCCCACCCTCACCCTCTCCCACAGAGTCCCAAAGACTGATCTATACATCTGTGTCTCTTTTGCTGTCTCGTATACAGGGTTATCATTTGCATCTTTCTAAATTCCATATATATGCGTTAGTATGCTGTATTGGTGTTTTTCTTTCTGGCTTACTTCACTCTGTATAATAGGCTCCAGTTTCATCCACCTCATTAGAACTGATTCAAATTTATTCTTTTTAATGGCTGAATAATACTCCATTGTGTATAATCTGTGGGTTGATCAAATTTAAAAAATTTGGTCTTTATTTTTGAAATATTTTCTATCATCTCCACTCTCTGCTAAATAAACTCTATTTACCTTTATATTCATAGAACTTTCCCCATAGACTGATTATGCCTTTTTCATTTATTTATAGTATTCAGTTATGGACGAGAAGAGAAACTGGGGCTCTGCCTCTTGCAACCTTCTTATTGAATTGCAGACACCTCTGTGCTCACATGCTATGTCGTTCAGTCATGTCTGATTTGTTGCTAGCCGGTGGACTCTAGCCTTCCAGACTCTTCCGCCTCTGTCCATGGAATTTTTCAAGCAAGAATACTGGAGTGGATTGCTATTTCCTACTCCAGGGGATCTTCCCAACCCAGGGATCAAACCCATGTCTCCTATGTTTCCTGCATTGGCCGGTGGATTCTTTCCACCCTGGCCTAAAATGTCAAGCTATTTATGACTTCCTGAGTACTCAACTCTGTCCCCTCAACTCAGAGGAAATGCTTGGCTCTATTGAGTTTCTATGTACCTACTCAGACCTGACAATTTTCGGCAGTAAGCTGGGGAAATAGTATAACTCACTTATAATTTGTATATATATTTTTTTCTATTAGGGATCATTGTCAATGATCACTGTTTTCCAGTGTCTGAGATCAATTATTTATATAGTTTGTTAACTTTTTAGTTGTTTATTATAGAAATAAATTTGTTACTCCATCCTAGTAAAAAACCGAAGAGCGTGAGTTTCTGTACATTTCAGCACACTAGAAATCTGTGTGCGTGTTTATAATATTATTTGATCATCACATATGGGCTCCCAGGTGGCTCTAGCAGTAAAAAAATATAACCCTACTGCCAATACAGGAAACATAAGAGATATAGGTCCAATCCCTGGGTTTGGAAGATCCCCTGGTGAAGGAAATGACCACCCACTCTAGTATTCTCGCCTGGAGAATTCCATGGACGAAGAAGCCTTGTGGGTTACAGTCCATGGAGTCCCAAAGAGTTGGAAATGACTGAGGGACTAACAGACCATGTTAAAATCACTTCCCCCAAGATATTGTTTGCTTTATATTTTGCCTAATAAATCATATTTGATTCTATATATTTTCCTTTTATATGTTGAATTCTGTAAGGCCTTCTCTTTAAAGATATTTAATATATATATTATATATATATATTTTTTTTTTACCAAACTGCGGTGGTATCAGCCTTCAACCCTGAGACTCCACCACACCCATCCTGTCACCTGAAGCTACTATCTAGCCTAAGACAGCTGATTTCTAGGCTGGGTGACACTTCAAAAGCAGTACACCAGCTCCTATCAGCAGAGAAAAAGGTTTTTATCGATTGCACACCATGTTCTCTGTTTTTTGGAAGGACGGTGGCATGAGGCGGGGTGCCAACAGGGGTAGGGGAAGACGGTGCAGGCAGATGTCCCGGGAGACTCTACCGTCAGGTGGCCCTCTGCCCCTCCAGCCTCCCCACCCACGCAACTTCCTCACGGCCACTCCTAGTCCCCACTTTCTATAAAAGCCCATCTGCTCACATCCCTGACCCTGCTTCAAACCCCCCTGGCTTCCTTTTTCCATCAGATAAGGATCAAGTTCGTGTAAGCCTCTCAGACCTGACCCTGCCTGCCTTTGCAGCCTTGTTAATATAATATATATATTATATTAACCTGGTCTTTTTCATCAATAATGTAACCTCTTTTATATTATTTATACTAGTTGATGCTCATGCATGATTTTACATGTGTAATATTTTCTGCAAAATTAATGTTTTTATTTCTGTGATTACTCTGGTTTTGCTTACTTGTTTATTTACATATCTTGACACTTTAACACAAGCAAAACTGAGAAAGTTCTGATTCTCTTTTCTGGCTTAAGTCTCTTTTGGTAATTTTGGTTAGATGGTATAATTTTATTCTGATTCCACTAGAAGAAAAATCACTTTTTTATATAAAATAATGCTAAAATCACATAATGCATTCTATGTAAAAATTATTGAAAATTCCCTGGCAGGACTACTTAATTAAGTATTTGGTCATCAAATAGTAGTGATTTATATTATATAGTGATTTAATGAAACTCTGAAGAATTCTCACATCAGATACTAAGTTATTTAAACTATGAAATACTAACCAAGTACCGAACTTGATATTTGACTCCAAACTTCTATTCTTTACTATCTCCTATCTGTCTACCTACCTAGCTATATATCTATGTATATTTCACTTAGAGATATTTTATCTCTCTATTCATGTACCACATTTGATTATATTCTCTATTCTTAATTAACTGAGTATTTTTATAAGCACCTGCAAAATATTAACAAATCTGTGTTCCCTGAGGAATGTTACCATAATGAATAAATAATTATTAAATACCCTTTTCTTGGTATTTTTCAAGTATCTTGAGAGTGATACTATTCAAAGAAGACAGGTTTCATTATCTGTCTCTGTTATAACAATGTTTACTAATTTACTTCTGCATTTATGAATCTAAAATTTATTGTATTTTCAAACTTTGTCTTTAAATGTGCCTTACATCTTTTTTCTAATTTGTACTTCTGTATCCAACATAAACATGAAACGAGTATGTCCCAGTAAAACTCTCATACAAAATAAATGTGGTGTGATAAAAACATGCTTGTCAAAAATTAAATAAGTTGTTTCAAGTTCTACCCAATTAGTCCTCACCTTCTTGTGCTTAAGAGCACTTATGTTAATCCAGTACAAGTATAGCTTGGCATAAAATTCTCCTCATACTTTACTCTTCCTGATTAATCTTCCACTGCGCATAGCAAACACCCTGAGAGCTAATTCTTCTGGAGTATTCACCATTTCCTAAATACATCATACTCTTTTAACTCTTCAGACCTTTTCAAAAACTTTCCTTCACTGACCTACCTATTTTCTCATATCGCAAACTTATTTTTCACATCCATATCAAAAATTACTTATGTGTCACCTTGCAATTCACTCTATGTGAATCATACACAGTCATTAACTAGAAAGAATTGAACCAGGATTGGGGATCTCTAATGTATTGTGGAATATTTTCGGTTAGAAAAATGTGAAAACACCAACATATTCACAGGAAAGAATTTAATGCTTGCAAATCCATGATTAAAGTACTTGAGACCCTCTTGTATAGTTTTTCCAACTCTTCAACTTATAGGTCAAACCACAGTGAAACGGAAGCCTTGTTCCTCAAAGTATTCTCTAAGAGTACATATTTGATTAATCATGAAGCTACTGGAAATGAATGTGCAGGAAAATAAGTGAATAATCTAATTCTGAAAATTTATTTACCTTTAGTTTATGAATAGCCTGATGGAAGTAGGCAGTTCGTATAATATCAAGTCCCTAGCATAAGAAAACCTAAGATATAATCATGTTTATATTATTTGATTTAAGCTTTGCTCTTTTTATTTGGTTGTTTGTTCAATCCAGTTATTCATTTGACATTTATTTGAGCATCTACTATGTTCTATGCACTTTATTCACAGTTCATGAAATATTTGTTTAAAATGAAACCTACTTTCAAGGAGCTATATTCTAGTGAGTGAGGCAGACTAAGCAATGAACAAAATTTGTACATAAATTTTTCAACATGTAAAGGGAAGATAAGTGCTATGGAAAAATAGAATGGCAAAATAATTTAGAAATGTCAGGAGGGAATAACAAGTTGTAATTTTAAATATAAGGGTTGAGAAAGTTTTCATTTAGATAGGACAGAGATGTGACTTTGTCTCAGTAAATAGAGTTCCAGACCGGGGGAAAGGTTAGTGAAAATGTCCTAAGGCAAAATTAGTGTTCTACAACTTCTAGAAAAGAAAAGGAAGGCAGTTAAGCAGGCCAGAAACCAGCAAGAGAACTAGAAAAGGGAGGCATGCAGTCAGAGAGAAAAATTAGATCATACTGTACATTAAAGATTGGGTCTTTGGAGTACTGCTTTGGACAAGGTTGTATGTATATCTAAATTTGATTGCTTTTTGAACTATTTGAACTTACATGCAGGGTATTGTTTTAAATTTTGAAGGTAAAAACTTGCACAGTTGAACATATTTTACCAACTATTCTTTTCTATATATATTCTATTTATATAAATGTATAAAATTAGAACAGTTTAAAGGACTTATTAGATAGTATGCTAATTCTGTAATTTTAACTTCTTTAATATACACATACAATTTATCTACTCCTTCACCTGGAATTACCCACTAGAATCTAATAACAAGCAGTTAATTTATATATTCATGAAATAACTACCACTATTTGTAAGTCCTACCAAAAACTGTAGTGCTTTAATACATTCCCAAAGCTGTTAACACAATTACTAATTCGACTGTTGGAGGGCACTTCTATGTGCAAAAAGATAAAAGAGAATTTCTGGAAGACATATTCCATTTTGCTATTTATAGTTCATATACTTTCAATTAAAAAAGATTACAGTTAAATTCATATTACAGTTATGGAAATTTCATACTGTAGTAAAGAAGCATATTAAGAAAAAATCATATTACAAAAGTGACACTTCAATATAAATAGGGAAGTGGATAATGGGGCATTTTGGTGTTCTGTTTGAAAAATATGTAACTGCAGTGTTAAAGAAGAGGTTTACTGACCTTTAAATATAATTTATAATGTGAACATATATGAACCTTTATAAGATTAAGTAAGAAATATTTGATTCCACTATTGAGACATCCCAATATTTTCTACAAATCAAACTACTCTTCTCAGAATTGTTTCTATTTCTTTCACTTAAAGAATTTTTCCCATGACTCCCTTCAGTTTCATGATATACTACAAGCTTGACATTCTGTTGGCTTCCAAATGACATTATCTTAAGGCTTAAAATTAGCTTACTGTCAATCTGTTAGCAGGATGCTTTGGAGATATCACTGGAGCCAAAAATGCACCAGGGAAACACTGACTGTTATCACATCCAACATAGACATTAGTCAAAACTAAGGAATGTCAACCTTTTGTCATCAATCAACATATCAATTTTAAGCTTTCAAAGTATGACAATAAATCACTAACGCCAAAATACATTCAGATGAGGTTTACTGTCATTATTAAAATAAGAAAAAAGGATTTCATTTATTCTTTTTTTTTTTTTATAGTTTTGGGTAGTATCTTTAGGAAGTAGAAGCATAGAGCTGACCAAGCACTCCAGTGCTGTGAATTGTTTTGATTCTAGATTTATGACTTTGAGACTCAATTTTGTCTGTTAACCCTCAAGGCTACATAAGTCACAAATCCTGACCTGTCTGCTCTTTCACGTCTTCATTGATTAAAAAAATAATAATAATTTTTTGAAAAACATGTACTGAATTCTAAATAAATGAAACATTATGCCTGTTTCCTAGTATTTAATAATGAAATATAAAGAAACAATTTTATAAACCAATAACTTAAAATTATTGAATAGCAATTTGGAAACAGAGATCTTTACCTCTATGTTCATTCTGAGAATAGTAAATGACATAATATTTTTGTGATAATATTAACAACTGGAGCATCAGTTGGCTAGCTAATCAATAAATGTTAATAGGTCATCATTTTTTTCTAGCACTACCTTCAGTTAATATCTTTAACAAACACATAAAATGGAGTATTCCAGCAATGAGCTTAGCAAAATATTGCCTGATGGAAAACATCAGTCTATTGTTGGTACATATGTCTTTGCTTTGTCTTGTTCAGGCACTAAATTAGGTCCAACACTTCTGTGACTCTGTGGACGATAACCCACAGGCTCCTCTCTCCATGGCCTGCTTATTGGCTAAACAGATAAAATGGCCACACTATCACATTGGGTCTCCAGAAGCCGACACTGATATGATTTGTGTAAAAATGATTTATTTAAGAATTATCTTTGTAAATGGGGCCTCAGAAAGGGAAGGAAGCCATAGTACCATGAAGTTGACTAGTACTCACTATTTCAGGGAAGCAAGCAGCTAGGGACTCTGGGGAGCATAGAGATCATACTTAGGTTGGTCCCCATCAGTGGGTAAAAGCAACAGTACATTAATTCTTCCTCACCCTCCAGTCATTATTTTAGAGCTAAAGATGCAAAGGGCGTTACAGTCCAGGAATTTCCACTTTTGCTGTCCATAGGAAAAATAGGTCCCAGTACCCTGAGGAAAGTGTGCCAGTGTAAACACAAGGGTTGATGACTGAAGAGGATATGGGAGAGCAAAGACAATAACTGCTGGAATATTCTCTAAATTTTGAAGTTTTATCTTTAGTTTTTAGAAATAATTTATGTTGATATTTTGTTAACATTCAGTTCAGTTCAGTTCAGTCGCTTAGTCATGTCCGACTCTTTGCGACCCCATGAATCACAGCACGCCAGGCCTCCCTGTCCATCACCAACTCCCGGAGTTCACTCAAACTCATGTCCATCGAGTCGGTGATGCCATCCAGCCATCTCATTCTCTGTCGTCCCCGTCTCCTCCTGCCCCCAATCCCTCCCAGCATCAGAGTCTTTTCCAGTGAGTCAACTCTTTGCATGAGGTGGCCAAAGTATTGGAATTTCAGCTTTAGCAATACAAATATATATATTTTAAGTTTGTTTAAATAATGTTATTAAGCAATAGTATTACTAAGTATTAGAAAAACTCATAATTCAGAGAGATACAAAAACTCCCCACCCATAGAAGAACCACATATTAGTCAAGGATATTATTTGTCCCTTACTCTATTTTTCAATAAATCATAAATTATTGACATACATATTAACAACTCTAAAACTTTTCTGAGTGTTTGTATGAAAGTAATTTCAAGTCTGTCATGAAATTATTTTATTAATTTCATTGAAAAAAAAAGTTGGACATAAAAATTCTATAGGCGACATCCTATTTAATGGTGAAACAAACTCTTTAGCTTAAGTTTGGGAAGTAAGAAAAGTAAGAAAAGATGTCCAATCTCATTTATTTTCTTCTACTATTTATATTAGAATTCTTATCATGTAAAATAAGGGAAGAAAAAAAATCATAAGTTCAGAACTGAAAAAACAAAAGTATCCATTTTGGGATGGCAAGATTGTAAACATGGGAAAATCCAAGTGATATGGAAACAAATTACCAGAATTATGAAGTAAATTTAGCAAGGTCACAGGGAAGATTATCAATATTTAAAAAATTAAATTGATTTATACATTTCAACATTAGTGAATACTTAAAAACTGCATTTACAAAAACATAAAAACAGAAACAATTTAAAAGCAAGAACTCTAAACTAAAAATTCAAAATTGAAAAAGGAGTTGCCTTTGCTAGCATCTCTTGCATATGCAGAATGCTTGGGGTCTATCACAAGGACACTTATTTTCCCTGAAAAATGAAAATTGTGCATGAAGCAATAGTTATTTTCCTCATCTTGCTGAGTCAGTTCAGTCAGTCAGTTCAGTCACTCAGTCGTGTCTGACTCTTTGCAACCCCATGAATCACAGCACGCCAGGCCTTCCTGTCCATCACCACTCCCGGAGTTCACCCAAACTCATGTCCATCGAGTCGGTGATGCCATCCAGCCATCTCATTCTCTGTCGTCCCCTTCTCCTCCTGCCCCCACTCCCTCCCAGCATCAGAGTCTTGCTGAGTAGTAGATAAAATTAGAGGGGCTACAACATCCTCCTAAGGTAGTCCTGCTTGTAACTGGTACAATTAATATGAGAATCATGTCTGTTTTGAGCCACTTTAGTCTCTTCCTTATAAAAGTAAGGAACCTGTACATTTCCCATCCTAATATTCTATAGACTTGTACTCCTTTCCTCCTTTCATCCCCAGTGTCAGTCACTTCTCCACCTCTGGGATTGCCTTTAATGATAGAGTTCAATCCCACCTCCCCCAAAAAGTGACTGTCAGAGATTTTAAAGAAAACATTTTAAAATTGATATGTGTTTTGAATGAAAATTTTAAATTTATAAAAAAGCTATTGTAATTTTTAAGGAAACTCCAGTCAACCACTTGTTATGCTCAAAATATTTAAAATATTCAATAAAATGATATATCTGATAATATTAAATACTAAAGTGATTCTATATGCATATGTCTTTAATAACTCAATCTTATTACAGAATTTTAAAAAACTTTAAAATTGATGCAACTTGGATCTCTTCACTCATCTTTCACGAAGATGAGGTCAACTTTTAAATTTCATTTTGCCAAAAGACGTAACTGTTGACAAGTGACAAATTGAAATACATAATACCAATTTTCCAGATTCTGATTGTACAAGTGTGATATTCTATCATTCGGTTTTCACTTTTTTTTTTTTTAAGAGGTTATACGTAATCTGAATCACCAATATTTTTAGTTCTTCATGTTGATGTAGGAAGTTGTCAGAACATACCTGATATACACAGATTATCTTTTAGTATGTAGGATAATAGAGATAAGCAAATAAGACTCATTCCTCTCAAATCTTCTGGAATAGGTTATTTTCCTGCATCCAATCAGAGTCATCCACTCTGCTGTGCTAGCAGTGAGGCTAGCATCCGTGAGTCTCTTTCTCTCATATTAAGACTCACTTCCTGCTTAATGTTCATATTGCCTCTTTGCCATTGCTTTCCATATCATCCCAGAGTAACCTAATTTGTTTTTCATTCTAAAGTCAAGATTATATTCAGAGAGTAATATCTTGGGGCCTGAACTTCTCATTATTTCCCTTAAAGATACTTGCATTTTAATTTGTGGAGTAAATGGAGGCCTTACAAAACAAATTATAGTTTAGATTGTGAATCCAGACTCACTTCAAACAGATATACTTATTTAAATTTATTTCATATTCAAGATGAAACCTAAATTTTCACATTTTTATCCTCTTTATAGAGTTGTAATTGACTTACACTTATTGCACATGTTGAAAGTACACAGTTTGATATATTTTGACTTATCTACCCCTTAAACCATCAGCACAATCAAGATAATGAAAATACCAACAATCCAAAACACATCTTTGTGGCTTTTTAAAATTCATCCTTCCAATTATGCCTACTCCCACATCCCAAGAAAACAACTGATTCCCTTGATGATACTGTAGATTAGTTTGTATCTTATAGAAATTCATACAAATGGAATAATAGAGGTTATACTCCTTTTTGGTTGGTTTTATTCACTTGGCATGATTATTTGGAAATTCATACATGCTATTGTGTATGTCCAGAGTTCTTTCCATGCTTTCTGAATACTAGTCTGTGGAATAGATCCATCAAAATTTATAAACATACTGGAATATTTCCACTTTAGGTCTATTTCAAATAAAGACACAATGCACCTTAGTGACAGTCTTTTTATAAATATATGCTTTCATTTCTCTTGGATAGATACCTACAAGTTGAAGATGGAGAAATAGAGTAAGAGTATAATTTATTTTTTTTTTTATAATATTTTATGCATTTAGAGCAGTATTCGGTTCGGTTCGGTCACTCAGTCGTGTCCGACTCTTTGCAACCCCATGGACTGTAGCCTACCAGGCTTCTCCGTCCATGGGATTCTCCAGGCAAGAATACTGGAGTGGGTTACCGTTTCCTTCTCCAGGGGATCTTCCCGACCCAGGGATTGAACCCGGCTCTCCTGCATTGGAGGCAGACGCTTTAACCTCTGAGCCACCAGGGAAGCCCAGAGCAGTATTGAGTTCACCATAAAATATAGGGGAAGATATGGACATTTTCCTTATAAATTCTGCCTCCACACATGCATAGTCTTCTCCATTGTCAGCATCCAAACCAGAGCAGTACAGTTATTACAACTGTTGAAACTGCATGGACACATCATGATTACCCAAAGTCTATAGCGGACTTTATTTTTCACTTAGTATTGCAGAGTTTATGGATTTGGACACATCATGATGGCATATATCCATCAGTATGGTGTAATACAGAATATTTTCAATATTCTAAAATCTGTGCTCTGCCTAGTCACCCATCTTTGCCTCTACTAAGCCTAGCAGCCACTGATTTTTTTTTAAATTGTCTTCAAAATGTATGCCTTTTCCAGTCATATAGTTGGAATCATACAGTATGTAGCCTTTTCAGATTGTCTTCTCTCACTCAGTAATAGGCATTTAAGTTTTCTTCAAGTCTTTTCATGGCTTGGTCACTCACTTCTTTTTACCACTGAATAATATTCCATTGTTTGAATATATCCCAGTTTATCTATTCATTTCCAGAAAATACCATGATAGATTTCAAGTTGTGGTAATTTTGAATAAACTGCTAGAAACATCCATGTGTAGGGTTTTGGGGTCTTGTTTGTGAATACAGTTTTCCATTCTTTTGGGTAAATACCAAGGAATTTTTGGTTTGGAAAAAAAAATATTCTGAGTTTTTTAACAAAACATCAGACTGTCTTCCAAAGTGTCTGTACCATTTTACTTTCCCACCAGTAGTGAATGTGAGGTTTTCTCACTCCACATCCTTGTTAGCATTTCCTGTTGTCTGTGCTCAGTTTTTTGCCTTTCCAATAAATGTGTAGTTGTATTTCATAGTTCTTTTAACCTCATTTTCCCAATGACATTTAATTTGGACCATCTTATATCCTTATTTGCCATCTGTATATCATCTTTAGTGAGGTGTCTGTTAAACTCTTTAATCCAATTTTAAAATTTTTTGGCTGAATTTTAAGTGTTTTTCATATACTTTGGATATAGGCCTTCATCAGATGTGTATTTTGAAAATTGTTTCTGTCAATCTGTGGCTTGTCTTCTGGAAATTTTATAGTTTTAAGGTCTGATAGAAGATCTGGGAGAAAAAGCTGCTGGAACCAGTAACCAGTAAGAACTTTTAAATGGTAATTAATGAATGCAGGAGGCTAAATGTGGACCATCTTGAAAGTTAAAAACTGCTTGATACACCAAAGAAAACAATGATAAATTGGACTTTATTATAAATTAAAACTTCTACTATGTGATTGACACTACTAAGAGAGTGAAAATACAGTTACCGACTGAGGGAAATATTTGGAAATATTTGCAAAAATCATATCTGACTTGGGCTTCCCTGGTGGCTCACATGGTAAAGAATCTACTTGCAATGTGTGAGAATGGGTTCAACCCCTGGGCTAGGAAGACCCTCTGGAGGAGGGCATGGCAACCCACTCCAGTATTCTTGCCTCAAGAATCCCCAAGGACAGAGAAGCCTGGCAGTCTACAGGCAGGGGTTGGAAAGAGTTGGACACAACTGAGTGACTAAATACAGTACATATCTTATACAGGGCTTTTATTCAAAAGATGCAGAGAACCAGAACTCAACAAGGAAGAACCAAAATCCTAAATAAAAGTGGGGAAAGATCTGAACAGACACTTCACAAAGAAGTACAGATTGCAATTAAGCATATGAGAAAGCGTTCAGGAGTTTATGACATTAGGGAACTGTAAATTAAACATCAAGGAAATATCACAATACATGTATTAGAGTGGTGAAAATCCAAAACACTGGCAAAACCAAGTGCAATTTAGGATGTGGAGCAAAGAAGTCTCATTTATCACAGGTGGGAATGCAAAATGGTATTAATAATACATACACTTTAGACTTGGCAGTTTCCTAAAAAGCTAAACATTACTATGGACTTCCCTTGTGGCTCAGCTGGTAAAGAATCTGCCTGCAATGCGGGAGACCTGGGTTCGATCCCTGGGTTGGGAAGATCCCCTGGAGAAGGGAAAGGCTACCCACTCCAGTATTCTGGCCTGGAGAATTCCATGGACTATCCATGGAGTCACAAAGAGTCGGACACGACTGAGTGACTTTCATTCATTCTTTCATCTTACTATATCCACTCAACTGAACTGAAAATGTATGTTTAGTCAGAGACCTACACATGAATGTTTATAGCAGCTTTATTTAAATTTGGCAAAAACGGAAAGGAGCTGAGATGGCTTTTAATAGATGAATGGATAAGCAAATTGTGGTACATCCAATCAATGGACTATTATTCAGTGACAAAAAGAAATGAAGCACGGAGGGTAATTGGAGTAGTGAACTATTTTGATTTGATATTGTGAAGGTAGATACCCGGCAATATGCATTTGACAAAGCCTACAGAAATGTAAAGAATGAACTTAGTATAGACTATGAATCTAAGTTAATAATAATATATCAATATTTATCAGTTGTTTTCCAGAAGTCATGTATGGATGTGAGATTTGGACTATAAAAGCTGAGTGCCGAAGAATTGATGCTTTTGAACTGTGGCGTTGGAGAAGACTCTTGAAAGTCCCTTGGACTGCAAGGAAATCCAACCAGTCCACCCTAAAGGAAATTAGCTCTGAATGGAAGGATTGATGTTGAAGCTGAAAATCCAATATTTGGCCACCTGATGCAAAGAGCTGACTCATTTGAAAAGACCCTAATGCTGGGAAAGATAGAAGGCAGGAGGAGAAGGGGATGACAGAGGATGAGATTGTTGTTTGGCATCACAAACTCAATGGACATGAGTTTGAGTATACTCTGGGAGTTGGTAATGGACAGGGAGGCATGGCATGCTGCAGTTCATGGGGTCGCAAAGAGTCGGACATGACTGAGCAACTGAACTAAACTGATTTATCAGTTGTGACAAAGGTAACACACTGATGCAAATTTTAGTAATAGGAAAAAAAACTATAGAGGAGAAGCACAGATTGGGAACTTTTTCTAATACCTGTTCAACTTTTCTATTAATGTAAACCTTCTAAAAAATAAAAACTATTACTTGAAAAATAAAGAACAGTGAAAGACACTTGAGGCATAATTCCCAGTACACAGGAAATGTGTGCCTATAGTCACATATGAAAAGTAAACATGGTAGTTGCTCAGCTGCTTCTGACTCTTTGCAACCCCATGGACTGTAATCCACCTGGCTCTTCTGTCCATGGAATTCTCCAGGCAAGAATACTGGAGTAGTTTGTCATGCCCTCCTCCAAGGGATCTTCCCAACCCAGGGGTCAAACCCAGGTCTCCCACATTGCAGGCATATTCTTTACCAGCTGAACCACCAGGGAAGCCCATGAATACTGGATGGGTAGCCTATCCATTCTTCAGGGGATCTTCCTGAATAAGGGATCCAACCTGGGTCTCCTGCATTGCAGGCCAATTCTGTACTACCTGAGACATTACAGACCTATAATTATACCTAAACTATGAATTAAAATTCAAATATTTTTTTATTTTATTTTATTTTATTTTATTATTATTTTTTTTTTTTGAACAGAGGAGAATTTATGCGTCGAACCTGGACTGGTCACTTATGATAATATACATGCTACAATTCCATTCTCTCCAATCATTCCACCTTCACCCTCTCCCACAGAGTCCCAAAGACTGTTCTAAATGCCTATGTCTCTTTTGCAGTCTCTTATACAGGGTTCAGGTTACCATTTTTCTAAATTCCATATATATGCGTTAATATACGGTATTGATGTTCTTCTTTCTGGAGACACATGTACTCCAATGTTCATTGCAGCACTGTTTATAATAGCCAGGACATGGAAGCAACCTAGATGTCCATCTGCAGATGAATGGATAAGAAAGCTTTGGTACATATACACAATGGAGTATTTCTCAGCCATCAAAAAGAATGCATTTGAATCAGTTTTAATGAGGTGGATGAAATTGGAGCCAATTATACAGAGTGAAGTAAGCCAAATATATTTTTTAAAAGTAGCAGAATTCACCAGAGAAGCCATACTGGCCTAAGAGATTTGTTTCTCTGTCATGGTCTTTCCTAATAATTTAATTTCTCTGATAAAAACATGTTTATTTCTTCTTAAATGAACTTGATACTGTTGTCATAATTTTTATCTTTTACATGAGTTAATAACACCAAGAAACATGTGGCTACTATTTTGCTTTAAACACTGATTACCTTTTCAGTTCAGTCCAGTACAGTGACTCAGTCATGTTCTACTCTTTGCAACTCCATCAACTGCAGCACGCCAGGCCTCCCTGTCCATCACTAACACCCGGAGTTTACCCAAAATCATGTCCATCGAGTCGGTGATGCCATCAGCCATCTCATCCTCTGTCTTCCACTATTCCTCCTTTCCCCAACCCCTCCCAGCATCAGGGTCTTTTCCAATGAGTCAACTCTTCACATCTGGTGGCCAAAGTATTGGAGCTTCACCTTCAGCATCAGTCCTTCCAACGAACACCCAGGCCTGATCTCCTTTAGGATGAACTGCTTGGATCTCCTTGCAGTCCGAGGGACTCTCAAGAGTCTTCTCCAACACCACAGTTCAAAAGCATCAATTCGTCAGTGATCAGCTTTCTTCACAATCCAACTCTCACATCCATACATGATCACTGGAAAAGCCATAGCCTTGACTAGATGGACCTTTGTTGGCAAAGTAATGTCTCTGCTTTTTAATATACTGTCTAGGTTGGTCATAACTATCCTTCAAAAGAGTAAGCGTCTTTAATTTCATGGCTGCAATTATCATCCTCAGTGATTTTGGAGCCCCCAAAAATAAAGTCTGACACTGTTTCCACTGTTTCCCCATCTATTTCCCATGAAGTGATGGAACCAGATGCCATGATCTTAGTTTTCTGAATGTTAAGCTTTAAGCAAACTTTTTTCCACTCTCCTCTCTCATTTTCATCAAGAGGCTTTTTAGTTCCTCTTCACTTTCTGCCATAAGGGTGGTGTCATCTGCATATCTGTGGTTATTGATATTTCTCCTGGCAATCTTGATTCCAGCTTGTGCTTCTTCCAGTCCAGCATATCTCATGATGTATTATGCATATAAGTTAAATAAGCAAGGTGACAAGGAGCCTTGACGTACTCCTTATCCTATTTGAAACCAGTCTGTTGTTCTATGTCCAGTTCTAACTGTCGCTTCCTGACCTGCATACAGGTTTCTCAAGAGGCAGGTCAGGTGGTCTGGTATGCCCATCTCTTTCAGAATTTTTCACAGTTTATTGTGATCCACACAGTCAAAGGCTTTGGCATAGTCAATAAAGCAGAAATAGATGTTTTTCTGGAACTCTTTTGCTTTTTCCATGATCCAGCGGATGTTGGCAATTTAATGTCTGGTTCCGCTGCCTTTTCTAAAACCAGCTTGAGCATCTGGAAGTTCACAATTCATGTATTGCTGAAGCCTGGCTTGGAGAATTTTGAGCATTACTTTACTAGTGTGTTAGATGAGTGAAATTGTGCAGTAGTTTGAGCATTCTTTGGCATTGTCTTTCATTGGGATTGGAATGAAAACTTTCATTTTTGAGTCCTGTGGGCACTGCTGAGTTTTCCAAATTTGCTGGCATATTGAGTGCTGCACTTTCACAGCATCATCTTTCAGGATTTGAAATAGCTCAACTGGAATTCCATCACCTCCACTAGCTTTGTTTATAGTGATGCTTTCTAAGGCCCACTTGACTTCACATTCCAGGATGTCTGGCTCTAGTAAGTGATCATACCACCGTGATTATCTGGGTCATGAAGATCTTTTAATAAGTTTTAAATATGAAAAAATAGTTTTTATGTTCATCCATGTAGTTACTGTATCTGGTGCTCTCATTCCTTTTTGGAAGTCCAGAGTCTAACACAGTTGTTTCTACTTGAAGGATTTCCTTTACATCATCTTATAATGTAATCCTGCTGGTCATGAATTATTTAGCTTGTGAAAAAGTTGTTGTTTTCCTTTGATTTTAAATGATCTCACTTAATTTTTCAGCATAGAAAATAACAAATTGGCAGGGTTTTAGTAGTATTTTATTTTTTGTTTTTCAAAAATGCTGCTCTACAGTCTTTACTTGTTTCATTTTTTTTTTCAGAGAAATGTCTTACTATCATTATTTTTGTTTCTGAGGAACTAGTATATCCATTTTCAGTCTGCTTTTAATATTTTATCTTTTTCAATGGCTTGATACAATTTAATTTTCATATATCTTGGTGTAGTTTTCAATGACTTTGAGATTTCCTGAGCTTCTTAGATTTTGAATAGATTTGAATTGGGTAATTTTCCTTTTTTTTCTATAACCACTGTCTTCTCTTCTCAGGGAGATAGATTCAATGTTGAATAATATGTAGGCCCTGTCATAAGAAAATTACATGGAATTCTTATAAATGTCATTTGCCTTCCAAAGGGTTTATGAAATATTGATGCTTCACCATGATGCATCATACATGTATCATTCATGGTATATCATGATTAAGTATTGGCAAACCATTGTTTAAAGAAATTATAACAAGAGGAAAACATGGTTTAGAGCAAAAATATATACTATGTTAAAAGGAAAATCACAAAATTTGTGACTTCTCTAGTTCTGTTAACATATAAATTTGATCTACAGCTATTTTTAAATGTAGTAACAATGAAACAATTGAAAAAATAGCATTATCTCAGCATTCTTCATATTGCATATGACTAAAAAGCCTATTCAAATGACAGATTTGACAATAAACACAAATTTCAGATCACTTAAGATAGTTAAAAAATAAATATAACACATGAAAATTATGAATACATTTAAATATTATAGAAATTATAGAACATGTTTATGAAAATATATTAAAGACATTTAAAGTGATGTAAATTTGAGAAGAATTAATGTCAAGAATAATAAATAATTAAATTTAAATAATAAATTTTTTATTATTTAAATATATAGAGAAATAATTAATTTCAAGAATAATAAATTTCTTTTAAAAAATTAATCTAAGCCTAAAGAACCATAGCTCATTCTCATAACCTAAGAACACCAGTCCATCCTAAAGGAGAGCTGTCCTGGGTGTTCATTGGAAGGACTGATGTTGAAGTGGAAACTCCAATACTTTGGCCACCTGATGTGAAGAGCTGACTCAATTGAAAAGACCCTGATGCTGGGAAAGATTGAGGGCAGGAGGAGAAGGGTACGACAGAGGATGAGATGGTTGGATGGTATCACCGACTCAATGGACATGTGTTTGGGTAGACTCTGGGAGTTGGTGATGGACAGGAAGGCCTGGCATGCTGCAGTTCATGGGGTCACAAAGAATCAGATACGACTAAGCGACTGAACTGGACTGAACTGAAGAACATCCTTAGGATAAAAAGGATGATCTTGCTTCTGTTTGAAGGTTAAAATTCTACTCTGGTCTTAATTTATCATGATATGTTGTAGAAGGAATTTCCATATAGAGTCTAATTTGGAACTTGTATGTAATACTCGTTTTCTTAATCATAAGGGAAACTCATATATAAATCCATTTCATGAAATTAACCTTAGGTAGAGAAAAAATTATTAAATATTTCACTTTTATGCCAATCTAAGTAGTGCCAGGTTGATGTACCCAGTAGCATGAAAAGCACTATTTAAATGTATATATCATACTGGTGGCTCAGATGGTAAAGCATCTGTCTACAATGTGGGAGACCTGGGTTCGATCCCTGGGTCAGGAAGATTCCCTGGGGAAGGAAATGGCAACCCACTCCAGTACTCTTGCCTAGAAAACCCCGTGGACGGAGGAGCCTGGTAGAGGCTACTGTCCATGTGGTCGCAAAGAGTCAGACACGACTGAGCAACTTCACTTCACTTCACTTCATCATACACTTCCAAACACATGCACATATTAGTCTAAATTACTACTTCAAACTATAAAACAAAGGCTAATGAGTAATTGGATGAGTCATCCAGACCACCATAAATAGAAAACTTCAGATGGATCAAAGTAGATGCTATAATGTAACTTCTTTTCCTAATTGGCAAGGACCTCTTTTTTATAGAGTAAACTAATAATTAGTTAACATTCTTATCCTAAATTTTAAGTTTTTCTTTGATTCACTTTCCAAAATATATTTTCTTAGTTCTATAAACTTTAATTTCAATAAATTTGTTATTAAGTTCTAATTTTACTGCATGTCTATGGGAAATATGTTCTCCATTATTTCAAAAAGTATAAATATAAAAATATAGCAGTCAGAGTCCTGGCAAAACAAATGGCACATTCAAATTATATTATTGTGCCACAGTTTAATAAAGAAACTAGTTATAAAAGTGAAGCCAGAATTTGAGAAAAGCAACACATATAGAATAGTACACCAGGAAAGAATTATCCTGGAGTCATTACCACTCCTAGTATTAAAAGTTGATGAGGTGGGTAAGGTTACTTGAACCTGAAGAGATAATTTTATAGACAAATCCTATGCTAAAGGGTCAGTTTTCTTCAATTGCTCTTGACTGTGTATGACATTATTATATATTTTCAAGTATTCATTTGCCCTCTGTTATTTTACTAATTTTGTAATGATTCATTATGATATATATGTATAAATTTGCCATCTTGAATCAGCAAGTCAGAAAAATTAATTTAAAAGAAAAAGGATATTCCTAAGAAACAATGAATTGGTGACATTATAAATCTCTCATGATGATAGTTACTATATTAATGTAGAATATAATTGAATTAAAGTGGAACAGGTATTCTTATAGAAAGGTATTTTTCATCAAGTATTGGGATATTACAAATTAACAATATAATAATTGGATTTTATTCCCTACTAATATTTTATAATTAAATAAACTAGGGAAATATTAATAGACATTTTTAATATAGTAGTAGGGGAAAAATTATGTTATTATTGAATTTAACAACAAAAATGTTTTTTTACAGGTTATTATTAACATTCTTTATTTACATATATATATATTCTATGGATAAAAAAGTAACTACCTACATCACCAGTATAATTACATTTGGTCTTACAAGTAGAATAAATTATGTTCTCTATGTGTACCCATATGATACAAGTTGTAAATGCAAAAGCAAGAAGGAAGGTTATAATGAAAAGAAGATAGTAAGTACTGACAGAAAAATTTATTTAGTTTCAAGTCTCTAAATTAGAACACTTTTTTAACATTTAAAATCAACTTGAGTCACTCAGTTAATGCTAAAGCATTCATTTATTCCAGAAATTCATTGGTTCCTTATTCTTCACAGAGCACTAATTGGGATTTGGGAATATGGTGGTGGTGGTTTTTTAGTCACTATGTCATGTCTGATTCTTATGACCCCATGGACTGCAGCACACCAAGCTCCTCTGTTCTTTGGATTCTCTAGGCAAGAATACTGGAGTGGGTTGTAATTTCCTTCTCCATTTGGGAATATAGTGTATGTAAAATAAAAAATATTCCCAGCATTCTAATGAACAAAGATGTAATAAAAATGTAAACTAGACTGTTAACTAGTGATGACTGAAATAAAATTGCAGGAATATGAGAAAGATATCACTGGATATGAGGGAATAAGTTAGACACTGTCCTCAATAAGCTAGCTACTTCTTACCATTCTTGAGGACACCATTCTAAAGCGGTGATTTCTAAAGAGAGATTGGAAAGATGAGAAGGCATACTGGGAAATAAACATTGAGAAGTAAAGAGGAAAAACCCTGGAAAAAACTCTACTATATATAATGCAAATGATTCAAGACAAGAATACACTTCCTAATTTTCAGAAACAATAAGAGAGCAATATATGTAGATAGGGTTTTAGGATTTAACAGAGAAGTAGAAAATTAGTGCAAGAATTAATCAGGAGCCAGGATTTATCAATCTTTATAAACCACAAGAAGGACTACTTATAATATTCTTACTCTAATGTATTTTTGTTTTTTCAGAGAAATAACTGCTATGTTAGAAGTTTTATTTTTTGAAAGTAATACTAGCTGATATATAAAGAGTGCATCATAATAAGATAAAAATGTTAACAGAGAAATATATTCAAATCTCACAGAGCATTATTTCCTTAGAGTGGATTCACTAGATTCAGAGTCTAAAATGGGAATTGTTTGGAATTTATTGAGCTAGTATTTTTAGGAGAGACAGTTAGATTGTAGGGAAGCTGAATAAAGAAAAGGAAGGAATTCCCTAAGTACCAAGTTATAGGTGAAATTCAGCTTTGTTGTTAATTCACAGGGAGCCCCAGAGTCTCTACTACCTTCAGATAATGCAATGAGGATTTGTGGACCTTAGCACATTCAATCAATACACCAGAAAGTCACTGAGCACAGATCATCAGGAATGGAGGGGAGTCGATATAATAAAGGCACCTCTAGGAAGTTCAACCCTAAAAGATGATGCTGTGAAAGTGCTGTACTCAATATGCCAGCAAATTTGGAAAACTCAGCAGTGGCCACGGGATAGGAAAAGGCCAGTTTTCATTTCAATCCCCAAAAAAGGTAATGCCAAAGAATGCTCAAACTACTGCACAGTTGCATTCATCTCGCTCACTAGTGAAGCAATGCTCAAAATTCTCCAAGCCAGGCTTCAACAGTATGTGAACTGTGAACTTCCAGATGATCAAGCCGGATTTGCAAAGGCAGAGGAACCAGAGAATAAATTGCCAACATCCACTGAATCACTGAAAAGGAAAGAGAGTTCCAGAAAAATATCTATTTCTGCGTTATTGACTATGCCAAAGACTTTGATTGTGTGGATCACAACAAACTGCTGAAAATTCTTTAAGACATAGGAATATCCGACCACCTGATCTGCCTCCTGAGAAATCTGTATACAGATAAGGAAGCAAAAGTTAGAACTGGATATGGAACAATGGCTGTTCCAAATCAGGAAAGGAGTACATCAAGGTTGTATATTGTCACCCCGCTTATTTAACTTATATGCAGACTACATCATGAGAAACGCTGGGCTGGAAGAAGCACAAGCTGGAATCAAGATTGCCAGGAGAAATATCAATAACCTCAGATATGCAGATGACACCACCCTTATGGCAGACAACAAAGAACTAGTGAGCTTCTTGATGAAAGTGAAAGAGGAGAGTGAAAAAGTTGGCTTAAAACTCAACATTCAGAAAACTAAGACCATGGCATCTGGTCCCATCACTTCATGGAAAATAGGTGGAGAAACAATGGAAACAGTGACAGACTTTAATTTTTTGGGCTCCAAAATTACTGCAGATGGTGACTGCAGCCATGAAATTAAAAGACGCTTACTCCTTGGAAGTAAAGTTATGACCAACCTAGATAGTGTATTAAAAAACAGAGACATTATTTTGCCAACAAAGGTCCACCTAGTCAAAGCTATGGTTTTTTCAGTAGTCATGTATGGATATGAGAGAAAGCTGAGTGCTAAAGAATTGATGCGTTTGGACTGTGGTGTTGGAGAAGACTCTTGAAAATCCCTCGGACTGCAAGGAAATCCAATCAATCCTTCCTAAAGAAATCAGTCCTGAATATTCCTTGGAAGGACTGATTCTGAAGCTGAAAGTCCAATATTTTGGCCACCAGCTGTGAAGAAATGATTCATTTGAAAAGACCCTGATGCTGGAAAATATAGAAGGGAGGAGGAGAAGGGGATGACAGAGTATGAGGTGGTTGGATGGCATCACCAACTTGATGGCCCGACACAACTGAGTGACTGAACTGAAAGTCACACAGTCATTTCTGATTCTGCAGCCCCTTGGAATGTAGCACCCAGGCTTCCCTGTCCATCAGCAACTCCCAGAACCTACTCAAACTTATATCCATCAAGTCGGTGATGCCATCCAACCACCTCATACTCTGTCGTCCCTTTTTCCCACCTTCAATCTTTCCCAGCATCAGGGTCTTTTTATTTGTTTTAATTTATTTATTTTAATTGGAAGTTAATTATTTTTCTATATTGTGGTGATTTTTGTCATACATCAACATGAATCAGCCACATGTGTACATATGTTGCCCATCCTGAAACCCCTCCCACCTTCTGCCATACCCCAGTGTCTTTTCTAAGGATTCAATTCTTCACATCAGGTTTTCCAAGTATTGAAGTTTCAGCTTCAGCATCAGTGTTCCAATGAATATTCAGGATTCATTTCCTTTAGGATTAACTGGTTTGATCTTCTTGCAGTCCAAGGGACTCTCAAGTGTCTTCTCCAACACCACAGTTCAAAAGCATCAATTCTTGGGCACTCAGTTTTCTTTATAGTCCAACTCTCACATCCATACGGGACTACTGGAAAAACCATAGCTTCGACTAGACAGACCTTTGTCAGGAAAGTAATGTCTCTGCTTTTTAATATCTTGTCTATGTTAGTCATAGCTTTTCTTCCAGGGAGCAAGCCTTTTTAAATTTCATGGCTGCAGTCACCATCTGCAGTCACTTTGGAGTCCAAGAAAATAAAGTCTGTTATTGTTTCCAATGTTTCCCCATCTATTTGCCATGAAGGGATAGGACCAGTTGCCATTCAACCTCCTCTTTCATCTTCAAGTGGCTCTTTAGTTCCTCTTTTCCTTCTGCCATAATGGTGGTGTCATCTGCATATCTGAGGTTTTCGATATTTCTCCCTGCAATTTTGAATCCAACTTGTGCTTCATCCAACCTGGTATTTCACATGAAGTAATCTGCATATATTTTATATTTTAAATAAACAGGGTGACAATATATAACCTTGTTGTACTCCTTTCCAAATTTGGAACCCGTTTGTTGTTCCATGTCCAGCTCTAACATAGAACTGAAAGCCACCAGTTTCAAGGTGGCTTCCTGACCTGTATACAGATTTCTCAGGAGACAGGTAAGGTTGTCTGGTATTCCCATCACTTTAAGAAATTTCCAATACAGTATACTAATGCATATATATGGAATTTAGAAAAATGATAAAGATAACCCTGTATTCAAGGCAGCAAAATAGACACAGATGTATAGAACAATCTTTGGACTCTGTGGGAGAGGGCAAGGGTGGGATGATTTGGGAGAATGGCATTGAAACATGTATATTATCATATGTGAAACGAATTGACAGTCCAGGTTCGATGCATGATACAGGATGCTCAGGGGTGGTGTACTGGAATGAACCAGAGGGATGGGATGGGGAGGGAGGTGGGAAGGGGGTTCAAGATGGGGAACACATGTACACCCGGGGCGGATTCATGTCAATGTATGGCAAAACCAATACAATAATGTAAAGTAATTAGCCTCCAATTAAAATAAATTAAAAAAAAAGAATTTTCCACAGTTTGCTGTGATCGGCACACTCAAAGTCTTTGGCATAGTCAATAAAGCATAAGTAGATTTTTTTTCTGGAATTCTCTTGTTTTTTATGTGATCCAGTGGATGTTGGTACTTTGACTCAACTCTGGTTTACCTCTAGCAAAGGGGACCTCATTTGCCCAGAATGTCTTTTGGAAAACTGCAATTGAAAGCCATTCGTCTAAGCATTTGCAGAGCTAGGGTGTGGTTATAATGAAAGAATTGATAAATAGAAAAGGGTCAGAAAATAAAATATTGAAGAAAAACAGACAACATTATGAAATAATAAAATAAATGGCATTATAATGGTCCATAATGATAATTATATTGATTGAGAAATAATCAAGGAAGAACAGAATTAGCTGTTCAAATTAAGGAAAGGAAGAATATAATTAGATGTTCCTATAGAAATATTAGCTGTCTGGTGGGATAACAGAGTAGGCTCAGTGAAGGGGCAACGTTTCATTTTTCTCATATTACTTTTACTAAATAATAATGAAATACATGTTTATGAATCAATGGTAATTTTCTATTAAAACAAAATCTTTGCTATAATATGTTAATAAAAATACCCCTGATTAATGAAGCATATTGCAATGGTGTCTAGAAACAAATTATTCCAAAAAAGGATTGCCAGGTGGTCATGGTAACCATCAATTCTTACATTAAATTAAATCTAACTTTCTAATAAGTTGTATCATGAACAAAGCTACATAGATACACTATACAATCTTAGGAAAATGTCAATATATTTATTATTCAGTATGTTCTCAGATTATCAGAAGTTATATGAAATTTTTAATAGAATATTTATAAATCTTTTATGAATCTGTGTTTAAACACTTTGTTCACTGTATCATTTAAAAACTTGAGTAAAATTAATAAAATACATTCCTCTTTGAGTTCATTACCACAATAATAACGTTTGTCTATTCTGAAAAATAAATGTACTCATTAAAATTGATAATCGCATGGATATAATATATTAACTTTTCTTTGCCATAGTTGTTAGGTAACCCAAAGAAAATGATTAAAGCAAAATATACTCAATTTTATCTTTTCACGCAAAATTTTTTTCATCACTTCTCTTACACATTTCACTAACTTTTTATATTTATCTTGTCATATTTAGCAACCTTTTAGGTACAATTTATTGTGAACTTGCCACAGTTTTATTGACTGGGACAAGAGTAGATATTATAAATAATGTTCACTAAAATGCAGTATTTCATTTCAAAAGTTTGGAAATTGTAAGAACAGAATGACAGTAAAAATAAAATTTCTATAAATATTTGGTCTGAAATAAAGACAAAGCAAGTTTATACAATTCATAAAGCAGATGAAGTGATTAGTTTCAAATACTCAGAATTCAATATGTGGTATGCGATATGACCACAGAGGAATTCAAAATTCTAATTACTGTACTAATAATTTGTTGTTAAAAAGAAAAGTATTTATTCAAGAAAATATATTTACCTAAGAATGTAACTTTCAATATGAAGTGTTACAATTTTGTAGCTTATGGTTGACTTTAATGTTTAAAAATATGATTCCAGTAGGCATTTATGATTTACAAATATTAAAATATTGAAACATAGGAAGAAAATGTAAATATATAAAAACCTTAACATTTGTGTAGGCTTCAGCTCTGTCACTTAGTAGCCATGATTTTTAATATTTTTTTCAAGTTTCACAGAGGTCAATATTCTTATATGTAATTCTTTGAGAAACACGAAATTAAATTGGCATGACACATTTATAGTATATTGAATAAGCATATTATTTTACTTACTGTTTTTATTTGTGCCCTATTCACATAAAAACTGTGCTGATTTCAAATGATGATAGAATAACTTCTAAATGATTTATCCAGTGCTTATCATCAGTTCAGTCGCTCAGTAGTGTCTGACTGTTAGCGACCCCATGAACCACAGCACGCCAGGCCTCCCTGTCCATCACCAACTCCCGGAGTCCACTCAAACTCACGTCCATCGAGTCGGTGATGCCATCCAGCCACCTCATTTTCTGTCGTCCCCGTCTCCTCCTACCTCCAAACGCTCCCAGCATCAGAGTCTTTTCCAGTGAGTCAACTCGTCGCGTGAGGTGGCCAAAGTATTGGAGTTTCAGCTTTAGCGTAAGTCCTTCCAATGAACACCCAGGATTGATCTCCTTTAGAATGGGCTGGTTGGATCTCCTTGCAGTCCAAGGGAGTCTCAAGAGTCTTCTCCAGCACCACAGTTCAAAAGCATCAATTCTTCGGCTATCAGCTTTCTTCACAGTCCAACTCTCACATCCATACATGACCACGGGAAAAACCATAGCCTTGACTAGATGGACCTTGGTTGGCAAAGTAATGTCTCTGCTTTTTAATATGCTATCTAGGCTGGTCATAACTTTCCTTCCAAGGAGTAAGCGTCTTTTAATTTCATGGCTGCAGTCAGCATCCGCAGTGATTTTGGAGCCCCCAAAAATAAAGTCTGACACTGTTTCCACTGTTTTTCCATCTATTTCCCATGAAGTGATGGGACCAGATGCCATGATCTTTGTTTTCTGAATGTTGAGCTTCAAGCCAACCTTTTCACTCTCCTCTTTCACTTTCATCAAGAGGCCTTTGAGTTCCTCTTCACTTTCTGCCATAAGGGTGGTGTTATCTGCATATCTGAGGTTATTGATATTTCTCCCACCAATCTTGATTCCAACTTGTGCTTCTTCCACCCCAGCGTTCCTCATGATGTACTCTGCGTAGAAGTTAAATAAGCAGGGTGACAATATACAACCTTGACGTACTCCCTTTCCTATTTGGAACCAGTCTGTTGCTCCATGTCCAGTTCTAACTGTTGCTTCCTGACCTGCATACAGGTTTCTCAAGAGGCAGGTCAGGTGGTCTGGTATTATCATAGAGCATAGATTAATGTCCTTACTTTACAAATGAAGAAATTAAATATCAAAGAAAATATGACTATTAGGTATTTTTAGGAATAGAGCTTCAACTAAAACATACTTTGTTTTATGATAATGCACTATTAAGACTCTTGTTCATTTGTGTTTTTTTCTCTTCAGAAAATATGTCTTTTAGTACTTATAGAAGTCCCATCAAGATGACTACTTCATTGACCTGAGAAAACTATAAAAATTTCACGTTTGTGGTTGTGTATCTCATGGACAGCTTAAATACAAACAAAAACCTTTCCAACCTCACTTTCAAAGAAGGAAGATAATTCTGATGATTCTGTTTCTCCAATTTTAATTTTGTGTCTTGTTTTGGTTCATTTACAGCTTACCTATTATTTTGCATTGGTGGCAGCAATGATGGAAGATTTAGTTTTATGGTCTGACCATATGGTGAGCTCTGTTTGTTTTAGAAATCTATTTTCTGTTGGGTGAGAGACCACAGTGAATCTAGGGTGTTAGTCTTCTTTGTTTGCTTGTGTATTTTTCTTTTTTGAGCTCAAATCACTTAAGGCTTTCATTTCTACCAGGAATAAAACAGCTATTTGATAACAGAACATGTGATTTCTTTTTATTTTTAATGCTTCTGTATTTATCATTGACACATGGCTTAAGTTGCACAATTGAAACTGTAAACATTCTGTGTGTTTGTATGTCTATGTATCAGGAAATTAGAAAGATCTTTACTTTTCCTTGTGAGATTGTGTCATGTTTCCATTCTGGAGCATATTAAACCATTATATTTGAGAGCTTCTTAAACTAAGAGTTCTATTCTCATCTTCACAGAGAAAAATAAGCATATATACATACATACATATACATGTGTGTGTGTCAGTGTGTGTGTGTGTGTGTTTGTGCATTGGAGAGAGAGAAAGAACATTTCTCAGTTTCCCAGGAAATAAGGACATTGAATGTCTAATACTTTATATGTAATATCTTTAATGCAGAGTATATGTAAACAGAAAATAAATCAATTTTAGAAAAAATATTTTACATTTTTTAGAAATATAGAGTTAAACAGAATGTCTAATATTTCATATTCTTTCATGTATTTAACATAGATTTATTGTGCTTCTATCATGTGCCATGAGGTGTCCAAGTTAGATGGAATTAAAGAGAACCAGAGAGATAATTTCAAGCTTGAACCTTATAAAGCGCTTACATATCCTCAATAGAAAGGTGATTTGTGCAATGGATGGCATAAAAACAAGCTAAGAGCCATGAACCTGTCAAAAGAGGAAAGGGAATGAGTCATGGATAGTAGCAAGAAATATCTTGCATGATTTCTAAAAACACAGCTATTTTGTGTTTTTGGTCATCAGGATTTTATTGCCCTCAAAAAAAAAAAAAAAAGATGGTAGATATTAGCTATCAAGGAGAACACTAAACTGTCTGACATGGTAGGTATTAGCCACATGTGGCTATTTAAATTAAAATTACACGAAATTAAATAAACCTAAAACTCAGTTTTTCAATTGCACCAACTATGTTTCAGCTGTTCATAGCCAACATGAAAAAATAGGCATTTCCCATCACCACAGAAATGTCTTTCCCAAAGTACTCATTACATGAGAAGAGTTGCTTCCATTTAATATGTGTGTCTAGGAACATTGGGTTTTGTGTTTTCTTTTTCATATTCTGGTTTGTTTCATGTACTCCCTTTTAGATTTTTTAAATATGTTTAAATATTTTTAAAATATGTTTACATTTTCAGTAAAACAAATTAAGGAAGGTAGGAAATTGAGTAATATATCAGCTACTAATTTTTACATGATGTGTTTATATTCTCAATTCTTCTTCTTTTTATTCTGACCTTTAAAGAATAATTTGAGATAAAATCTGATCATGTAATATGAAAAATCTTCAAGGTTTAGTTTAAAGAAAGGAACAATGAAAAAGACTTTGGCATATCTTTTCATCTTTTAATCTGCCATCAGTGCTTGTAGATGCCACCTATCTATTTGAAGATACTGACAAGTGTCATGGAGCAGGGGACAATCTTGATAAATTATAAAACTTTTGGGAAGAACCCCAATAGACAACATATAAGAGCAAACACTTTATTAAATATTGCATTTCTTTTATCACATATCATCCATTTACTGAAATCTTATAGACATCTATTACAGCAAATAGAAAACATATTTTAATATTATAAAGTAACTCACTATTCATAAATTTATCTACTTTGCACTCTACACATTTCATGCCCTTAGTTTGCTATGAAAGATTATAGTAAGATCTTAAAGTGTATTTTTCTCAGCTAACTTTAAAAGTATGGTGTTTTCCCTTTTAAGAAATCAAGATGTCAAAAAATAAAATGACTTTTATGTGTTAACTAATTGAAAATTGACTGATAAGTATCAGTTTTATTTAGGGCATATTTTCAAAGCCCTTTAAATGACTGCTAAAAAGCTGTTCCATATTGTAGAAGGATAGAGTTTAACTGTGTAATTTGGCAATGCTGTAATGTTATATGACAAACCAATAATCTTAATAAAAATCTCAATATTTATGTGAAATTGATAAAATGTTATTAAACTTTAGTGTAGTTGTCTAATGTTTACAACCAACTTGAAAAATCAATATACTGAAAGGAACTTATTAAAAAAAAAGAAAGCATGATCAATGATTCCTTAATGTACTTTCTATTTCAGTTTTAATACAATAGGAAACTACAGGAAAAGACAAGATTGGCTTTCATGTGTATACTATATTAGGTAGAGTGGCTTTATTTCCTATTTGAATTTTCAATTAATTATATAAATTTCTGAATTCTAACATGAGTTTACTGAATATGTACACAGGGAGAATAGAAACATTTGTTCATCACTCTAGCAGAGTCTCACAGATTTGCAAAAGTTTTTAAAAAACTGATACGAGGTTCTAAGAGTACTGTTAATAATACACCATCTTATTTGTATTGTTCCCTTGGATTAAGTATATAAATTTACCAAAAGAAGTAAAGCACTTTTGTAAGAAAAGTCTACAGAGATCTATATAGTCTAATTGTGCGTTTTCCTTGATTAAATACCCCACAGCAGTTCACAAATGAAGACAGCTACATTTGACAGTTGTTAGGTGATTTGGTATTATTGAAATGAGTCATTATTTCAATGTAAGACAATTCTGAGGAAAATAGTCCTATAAAATATAATTAAAAAATACCTCTGGGACTGCATATGCAATTTGCTGTTAAACAGTTGGGTTTTAGCATAATAACAACATATATCATAAACTCCACAAAGAGGGACTCAAGTGACCTTTAACATTAGTAGACAGTCTTTGTAAACAAAGACATTTTTTTATGAGAAAATATTCACTAGGTTACAACAATTTAAAATTTTCATTTGATGAAACTCATATTGAAGATCATTACTTCACAAAATCTTTTTCTTTCTCTTTTTATAAGTCACACAATTTGCTTTCTGGTGGAGAAGAAATAATTTAAGGGAAAGAAAAAGAAAACAAACTAAGAACAAGGTTGTTTTGTTTTGTTTTATCCCAGAAAATAAAATTACTTGTCTTCATTAAGACTCATAGCTTTCAAAATTTTAAGCCGGGAAATACCTTCTTCAGGTGAAGTGTTACTATGAATCGCAGTAAATATAAATATAATAAACAGGTTATGGTGAAAAGCTTAGAGTTGAAAATACTTAACCCCTAGTCACTTCCTAAATGGACCCTGAAGGGCATTCTTTGTTACAAATTTGAAAATTGTGATGTAAATCATTCTAACTTTGTCCTGTGTAGGATGAAATTAAAAAAAAAAAAAAAAAAAACACCCTTCTCTACCCTTGGATATTCTTCTGTCTGGTCTAAGAATTAAATTGACATGAGAGAGATTAATAGGAAAATATAAAACAATTTTCTAAGTATGGAAACACCACAAACATTAGAGATTCAAAGACAGAAAGGTAAGTTCAGGTATATATGTCATGCTGAACTAAAGAATGGGATAGGAGCCTGGGGCTTCTAAGGATACGAAGCTAATTCACCAGATGGTAAGAAACAAAGCAGATGTTGGATAAATAGATGTTTGTCCTGCTATACATATAAGCCATTCAGATAAATTTATCTCTGGTAATAACTCTTATTGTGGGAGAGACTCCCAATTTAAACTTTATTTAGTTAAGGGAGGGATAATAGTTTCTCTTGAGCCTACAAGGTCTTGATTGGCTCTATCTCAAAATAATCCCTGTGCAAAAGTAGTACATTTGGTGGAGGCTTGTTCTAAAAGCCAGTTTCATAAATCCTTCCTTTCCTCTATTCAGTGGTCACAAATCCTGTTTGGTTTTTAGATTTGAGGGTTTTCCTAATCACTGCAGGGAAACATATAGATGATAAAAATAAAACATATGAGAAAATTATAAATATGACAAATATTTTTCAAAGCCTCAGCATTGCCACCACCATAGTAAACTCTCTTTCTCTGATATTGTTTAGTTTAGTTCTACAGATACTTTTCATACCAGACAGAGCTGGTTCCTTAAGGAGAAAGATTATTCATACATTGACTCATAGTTCTCAAGGCTAGAGTCAAAAGTGTGGAGAAGCTACAGTCAAAACTAGAGTCAAATGTGGAAAAGCAGGTGTACAAATGGAATATATCAAAACAGTTTGGAAAGTTGTAAATCCAAGTGCATACTCATGAAAGAAAAAAAGGTGCTACAAGAAAGAAGCACATTTTAATGTGCTTATAAAGTAAATCACTTGTATAACTGAGGCTATTCGATTAGAACCTTTTTAGGACATTCTACCTTGTGCTCTATGTTGGTGATTTAAATGCTGAGTTAAAAATGGTTCTGTATGTTAATGGGTGCTGTTGTAGTTGATAATTCAAATTACCATGTTTTGAATCAGAAAGAGTCAAAGCAGACCCTTAGGTTCTGATTTTATTTTAAATTGTTCATCTATATTTTTTAGAAAACCTTTTAACTGGCTTTTGGTCATTAGGTGATTTAAGTACACTGTATTTTAAGGAATAAGCATTATTGAACACCTTGAAGGCATAATTCACTCAGAATATTGTTTTATATAGAAAACTTAATGAAACATTTATAGGTGGAAATGTTTATGTCCACTTAAATAATAATTTAATTGTGTTTAATTATATTAACAGTACAATTTAAATAAATCAAACACACCCAAATTTAATTATATTATATTCTTACAAGTAACTTAGATTCTCTAATATTTGAAAGATATTAGCATTGTTTTTAATTACAAATATATCTCTCCTTAAACACTATAATATTCTGAGATAAAAGCAATCTAGAAATTAAAAGACTTTCTGCTTTGAAAGATAATATAATTTTAATTTAATGCTTTTATAATTTCTTCGTAAAGACTTCAAAGATGCCAAATTACAAGTTAAAATTGTTCAATGAGAGGAAAGATGTAATATAGAATTTCTTTTAAGTTTTGCTAATTCCTTTATTTGAATTTACAAATATAAAAGAGAAAAGACCATAGTGGGGGCCCTAGAGTTAGAAAAATGAGAATCAGAGATTTTTTTCCTTTCTTATAAAAATTATTTAGTATCATTTGTATTTGTTAAACGGAGAAGGAAATGGCAAGCCACTCCAGTACCCTTGCCTAGAAAATCCCATGGATGGAGGAGCCTAGTAGACTGCAGTCCATGGGGTCACTCAGTCGGACACGACTGAGCGACCTCACTTTCACTTTTCACTTTCACGCATTGGAGAAGGAAATGGCAACCCACTCGGTTGTTCTTGCCTGGAGAATCCCAGGGACGGGGAGCCTGGTGGGCTGCCATCTGTGGGGTCACCAGAGTCGGACACGACTGAAGCGACTTAGCAGCAGCAGCAGCAGTATTTGTTAAAAGCACTTATTAGTGACTATAAAATGGTTTTCATATAAGAAAAATATTACTTAAAACAAGAATGACTTACAGAAGGGTAAATTGATGAAAGGGAAACATGTACAATAAAGTATACTTTACCCAGCTAGGATCACATTCAGACTCAACAGAGAAATTAAAAGTTTTATAGTTAAAGCAAAAACTAAGAGATTTAAGAAACACCAAACCAGCATTACAACAACTCCTAAAGGAACTTCTCTATGTGGAAAAGAAAAAGCTACAATTAAAATCAAGGAAATTATGAAATGGAAGCTCACTGGTAGAGGCAAACAAAATGAAGTTCAGAAGTTATATGCACAGAAATATGATATGAAAACTAGCAATTGTGAAGGGAATAAAATACAGGATATTGGGAATGAATTTGAAATTAAGAGATTAGAAAGTTAAACAATCTTGTACATACATATAGTGCTATATCAGAACCTCATGGGAACCACAAACCAAAAATCTACAATAGACACACACACAAAAGAGGAAAAAGCAATCCAAAAACATCATTTAGCATAGACAAAAAATCACAAGAGAACAAAGAGGAAGGGAAGAAAAAAGACCTACAAAAACAAATCCAAAACAATTAACAAAATGGCAATAACAATATTATATTGATAATTACCTTAAATGTAAATGAATTAAGTTCTCCAATCAAAAAATATAGACTAGTGAATGGGTACAAAAACAAGACCTATATGCATGCTATATACAAGAAACCCACTTCAGATCTAGGGACACATACAGACTGAAAGTGAGAAACAGAAGTTTACAGCAGCACAGGATTAATGGAGAACTTTAACACCTTAGTTACATCAATGGACAGATCATTCAGTCAAAAAATCACTAAGGAAACATAGACCTTAAATGACACATCAGATCAATGGATTTAACTAATATTTGTAGGATATACAGGGCTGCCCCTGTGGCTCAACTGGAAAAGAATCCACCTGTAATGTGGAAGACCTGGGGTCGGTACCTGGATTGGGAAGATACCCTGGAGAAGGGAAAGGCAACCCACTCCAGTATTCTGGCCTGGGGAATTCCATGAACTGTGTAGTCCATGGGGTTGCAAAGAGTTGGACACAACTGAGAGACTTTTACTTCACTTCAATTCACAGGATATGCCATCCAAAAGCAATAGAAAACACTTTTCCTCACATGCACATGGACTTTCTCTAGGATATATCACATCTTGGGCCATAAAGTAAGCCTTGGTAAATCTAAGAAAATTGAAATCAAGCATCATATCAAGCACCTTTTCCAACTACAAGGCAATGAGACTAGAAATCAATCAGAGGGAAAAAACTGTAAAAACCACAAACATGTGAAGGCTAAATAATATATAAACAAACAATGGATCAAAGAAGAAATCAAAAAATACCTAGAGACAAATGACAATGAAAACATGATGGTTCACAATAAAGAAATTTACAGGTCAATATCACTGATGAACATAGATATAAAAATTCTCAACAAAGTACTAGCAAACCAAATAAGTGATGCTGGAAAGTTTGGGCAGCTACATGCAAAAGAATGAAATTAGAACATCCTCTAATACCATACACAAAGATAAGCTCAAAATGGTTCAAAGACTTAAATATAAGGCCCGATACTATAAAACTCTTAGAGGAAAACATAGGCAGGAGACTCTTTGATATAAATCACAGCAAGATCTTTTTTGAACCACCTCCTAGAATAATGAAAATAAAATAAATAAATAAACAAATGGGACCTAGTTAAAAGCTTCTACACAGCCAAGGAAACCATAAACATAGGAAAAAGCAGGGTAGGAGAAAATATTTGCAAATGAAGAAACTGACAAGGGATTAATCTCCAAAGCATACAAACCTCTCATGCAGCTCTATGTCAAAAGAAAAACAAAAGATCAAATCAAAAGCTAGGCAGAAGATGTGAATAGACATTTCTCCAAAGAAGACATACAGATAGCCAAAAAACACGTGAAAAGATGCTCAATATTACTAATAATCAGAGAAATGCAAATCAAAACTAAAATGAGGTATCACCTCACACCAGTTAGAATGGCCATCATCAAAATGACTATAAACAATAAATGCTGGTTAGGGTGTGGAGAAAAGAGAACCCTCCTACACTGCTGGTGAGAATGTAAATTGGCACAGTCACTATGGAAAACAGTATAGAGGTTCCTTCAAAAACTGAAAAGAACTGCCAACTGATCCAGTAATCCCACCATTGGGCATATATCTGGAGAAAACCATGGTTTGAAAGGGTACATGCACCTCAGCATTCTTTTTAGCATTATTTACAGGAATAAAGACATGGCAATAACTGAAATGTCTATCAAAAGATGAATAGATAAAGAAGATGTGGTACATATACACAATGGAATATTACTTAGTCATTAAAAATAATGCCATTTGCAGCAACAAGGATGGACCTAATGATTATTATACTAAGTGAAGTAAGGGACACTGGGAAAAATTAGGCATGATATCACTCATATGTGGAATCTAATTTTTGTAAATGATAGACATGAACTTGTTTATAAAACAGAAACAGACATTGAAAACAAACATGTTTATCAAAGGGGAAGTGTAGGTGAGTGGAATTAATCAAGAACTTGGAATGAATGTACACACACTGCTATATATAAGATATACAACCAGCAAGGACATATTATATAGCACAGGGGACCCTACTCAATATTCTGTGACCATCTATATGAGAAAATAATGTTAAAAAGAGTGAATACAAGCATAAATATAACTGAATCACTTTGCTGTACACCTGAACTAACACATTATAGATCCACTATACTCCAATAAAACAAAACAAATAACAATGACTTAGAATTTTGTTCTTCTCATCATGCTATTATTGCAAATATCAAAGTGTTAATTTAAACAGAGTACTTTTTCTTTTTGGCCATGCCCTGCAGTTTGTGGGATCTTAGTTCCCCAATCAAGGATTGAGCCTGGCCAATAAAAGCACTGATTCCTAACCACTGGTCCACCAGAGAATTCCCTGAGCAGAATTTTCTATAGATATAAGTAGCAATTTTTGAAGTCATAAAATAGATCTAACCAAGTGATATACCAAAATAAAATGATTGAACCAGCCTGATTGGTCAAAATGAAAATAAAATATTCATTGATGTAGTCCTTGATTTTTGGAAGCTTATGTTCAAACAGGGAAAAGAGATAGCAAACAAAGATAAAATATTGTCAGGTAGTGTGGTAGAGTTCACTAGCTATCTACTAAGAATTTGTGTTCCAATTTCTCAAGTAAGATTTTTTTGTGGGAGGCAGCAGCCCAGAAAAATGCTTTCTTTTTTTTTTACCCCCTTTGCATACAAAGGGAGTCCTCTCCATTGAAACTGAGCAGAAAATTTGCATCATTTCTTAACCAGTATTTTAAAGAAGGAAGCCTGGCTCTTTTTAAATGCTTTTCTTCCTAGTATTAGATTGTTTACTCTGTAATCTTATTTTTGGTAACTGCTGGTTGAAATTTGTTTTTGACATTACTGTTTATTAGATCCATTTTATAATCTTACCTTGGCTTGTTCACTGTATTTTTACCTCATACTAAGGATGGACAGGGAGGCCTGGCGTGCTGTGATTCATGGGGTCGCGGAGAGTCGGACACGACTGAGCGACTGAACTGAACTGAACTGAACTGAAGTACAGAATTGCTTTCTAATTTCAATTTATCCCTATGCAACTTCGAAAAACGATTGTTTAATTTCATTTCTCTGTTCTAACAAAGGGTGTCTCTTGCTCTCTGGTTAAAAGTATTCCATTGGAATGTTTCTGTATCTTTGTATGTTTTACTTTGGTTAGAGATGTCCTTTCTCCTGTTTAATCTTGCCCTTGTTCTTCTAAAAAAAAAAATCACTAATCCTTAAGGTTCAGCTTAATTATGTTTTTCTTTTTTTTTTTCTCAGAACTTTCTAGGGCACATTTTTTTTTTTCCTTTTCTAGCTTAGAAATGTCATTTATTCCTCATATAAAACTCCACAGTAGAATTTAACCGCAAAACTGTAATTAAATATTATAGTCTATTTTTGCAAAGATTTAAATTCTTTAAGTGAAAAAGCAATTACACCCAGACATTTTAAGCCTCAAGAAAGGTGTCTGAAATGTAGTTAAACCTCAGAAACTTACAGTGGTGTCTTAGCTCACAGGTAGTATGGGATTGTATCCTCCTAAACTCTTCACCCAATGCAAAGAGTCAACTGTTTTTTTACCATCATTCTACTAAGTTCACAGATCTCTAGTGAGCTTCCATTATGCTAACATGAATCTAGGGAAATAGAAAACAAAGACCTATTAGAAGAGGCATCTTTTATACCTTCAAATAATACCCTTCTATCTAATACTCCCAGGTGATGCTAGTGGTAAAGAACCCACCTGCCAATGTAGGAGATGCAAGATACTACTGATGTCATCAGTTTGATTACACCGATACAATGCAGGGCAAAATAAGAAAAGAGTAAATGCATTTCAAGGTGAGTATATTTGTCTGCTGCTGTTTCTCTTTGCTCCTTCCTCCTAGTCTGTTCTCTTTCCATAAATTTGGTGAATGAATGAGTGAAGGATTGAATGATACTACTCAAGAAGTTCCCATGTTGTTTATTGTATGAGAAGAGATGGAACAGAATGATTGACAGTGAAGTACTGAAATGACCAGAATTGTATTGCATTTACTTCAATGATTTCATTATGGTAAAATTACAGATACTCCTTCAGCTATGAAGTGCTTGCAACAGCAATCAACTACCTAAATGATAACTAAATGAGAGAAGTTCTGAGGAAAATAAAAAATGAAAAATTTTGCCAAACTACCACATACAAAGTGAAAGTAACAGATGAGTGAGAGAATATTCATGATACATGTACATACACATAGATAGTAATCTGATAGATCAATATACATACACAGTAATCTATCAGAAAAAAAGTTACTATCCAAAGTAAATAACTTCTGCAAATTATTTAAAACACACACACACAAAGAATAAAGACAGTCAAGTTATGGAGAGAATTCCAATAACCAATAAATTTTTGAAAACATGCAAAAACTCAGTAATAATCAAAGAGATATTTATTGAAGAAATAGATACCATTTCTTATCCATTACTCTATAAACAAAAATGGAAAAGTTCGCAAATATAAAATTTCATCCTGGATATGGAACAACGTTGTTGATACAAGTAAAAGTAAATACAGAGGAAAACATTTTGGGAAGCTATTAGTAATATTAATAATTTGAAACAAATCTATTCCATAATTCAGCAAACACCTGTTGGATATATACCCAGAGAAACTCCACCATACGCCTGTATGTATTGATGTGATGAAACAAAATTTATATTTTAAAACAGGACAAGAAAACTTAATTGTAATGTTCTTTCTCCTTTTCCACTTGGGTCTCCTCCCTCCATCTCTAATATGCAATGTGCGTCTTCATTACACATAAACCAAACCCTCTTAAAGATGCCAGTGCATACTGAACATAGAAATAATTTTCTTCTACACTAGTTACTAATGTAACTTCTTAAAATAATAACATTCTTTCCCAACATTTTGAGGGGATGCTTGTTTTATGTATGCTTAACTGGACTGTGCACATTAGATAAACTTTTTATAAACGTCAGCATGTCATTTGGCATATGATCTTTGGTCTTGAAAGCTAATATGACTGTGCTTTCCACTTCTAACAGAGGGACAGTTATCAGAGCTTTCTGTGAGTCTGTCTCCCAGGTTATAATCCTGTCGGCTCTTATACATCTCCCTTTTCTTGTTTGTGAATTAAATTTCTTTCAATAGGTATATATTCTTAAAAGTAATGCAGAACATAGTAAACTAGAATTATGTGTAACAAAATGAAAAAAAAAATCTTAAAACACAATGGTGTTGTATGATAGGCACCAACTTTACATTAGTATTTATCTCTGGAATAATAGGAGGGATTGGGATCAATTGGGTGTAAACAAAGGAATTTTGAATATATCTGTAATGATTAAATTCCATGTTGGTTACAAGTGTTTGTTGTATTGGTACGCATGCGTTTTAGCTTGCATTAAATATTTAATTTAACAAAATTACAGGAGAAAACTGAGTCAGGATCTTATAATTGCCAAATGAGCTGAATTAGGGAATTTGAGAAAATAGTAAAATCCCTAAAAATAGCTGCTTTAGAGAAATGGAGAAAGAGTTGCTGCTGCTGCTGCTGCTAAGTTGCTTCAGTGGTGTCTGACTCTCTGCGACCCCATAGACGGCAGCCCACCAGGCTCCCCCGTCCCTGGGATTCTCCAGGCAAGAACACTGGAGTGGGTTGCCATTTCCTTCTCCAATACACGAAAGTGAAAAGTAAAAGTGAAGTTGCTCAGTCATGTCCGACTCAGCGGAAAGAGTTAAAGAGGAATAAAAAAAAAAAAAATCAAACACAACATGTTTTTTCCTCCTAAGTGGATACCTGTGTGCTCTGTCATATCTGACTCCTTGTGACACTTTGCATGGGAGTTTATTTTATGATCCCACAAGGTGAATTACTGAACACTTAACATTAATTATGAAGGCATTTTATAAGTGAAATTCTAGAATACAAAGAATATTTATGAAAAGAGTTGGACTGTGAAGAAAGCTGATTGCCGAAGAATTGATGCTTCTGAACTGTGGTGTTGGAGAAGACTCTTGAGAGTCCCTTCTACCGCAAGGAGATCCAATCAGTCCATTCTAAGGGAGATCGATCCTGGGTGTTCATTGGAGGGACTGATGCTGAAGCTGAAACTGCAATACTTTGGCCACTTCATGCGACGAGTTGACTCATTGGAAAAGACTCTGATGCTGGGAAAGGTTGGGGGTGGGAGGAGAAGGGGACGACCGAGAATGAGATGGCCGGATGGCCTCACCAACTCTGTGGACATGAGTTTGAGTGAACTCCGGGAGTTGGTGATAGACAGGGAGGCCTGGCATGCTGTGATTCATGGGGTCGTGGAGAGTCGGACAAGACTGAGCGACTGAACTGAACTGAACTGAACTGAATTCTCCTTTAGATTCAATTATAAATATCCTTTGCTAAAGGTCTTTTGCTTTCTATTAATTAATGGCTAAGATTGAGTTCAGATGTGAGAATTGTATGAAATTAATTTTATATTCTCTTGGGTCTTTGATCTGAAATCTATCAACAGCTTTTTCTTTAAGAGGCCCATAGTTGCCTATTGCTAAAAACACTTACAATCTTAGGTTATCAGCCTTTCTGGGGAAATTACTGTTTTTTATTTTGTAAAAGGAAATATATTGTTAACCCTTTTAATTTTCATAGACTTTCATCAAATTATAAATTACAAATATTGACTGAGAGTTGCTAATCAAGTTGCCATTCTCTGAGGAGGCTAACAACATACATTGAGTAATGTTCAATTTCCTTAAGTAAAATTTTTGAAAAACACTTAAAGTGGATAAAGCTGTACTTATTGGGTTGGCACAAAAGTTCGTTTGCCATTCAGAAAACCTCTAACAAACTCTTTGGCCACAAATATATGATGAATGTGGATTCATCTTTTATTTCTTCAGTTCAGTTCAGTTCAGTTCAGTCGCTCAGTCGTGTCCGACTCTCCGCGACCCCATGAATCACAGCACGCCAGGCCTCCCTGTCCACCACCAACTCCCGGAGTACACTCAAACTCACGTCCACAGAGTCGGTGATGCCATCCAGCCATCTCATTCTCTGTCGTCCCCTTCTCCTCCCGCCCCCAACCTTTCCCAGCATCAGAGTCTTTTCCAGTGAGTCAACTCGTCTCATGAGGTGGCCAAAGTATTGGAGTTTCAGCTTTAGCATCAGTCCTTCCAATGAACATCCAGGATTGATCTCCTTTAGAATGGACTGGTTGGATCTCCTTGCAGTATAAGGGACTCTCAAGAGTCTTCTCCAACACCACAGTTCAAAAGCATCGATTCTTCGGCGATCAGCTTTCTTCACAGTCCAACTCTCACATCCATACATGACCACGGGAAAAACCATTGCCTTGACTAGACGGACCTTGGTCGGCAAAGTAATGTCTCTGCTTTTCAATATACTATCAAGGTTGGTCATAACTTTCCTTCCAAGGAGCAAGCGTCTTTTAATTTCATGGCTGCAATCAGCATCTGCAGTGATTTTGGAGCCCAAAAAAACAAAGTCTGACACTGTTTCCACTGTTTTTCCATCTATTTCCCATGAAGTGATGGGACCAGATGCCATGATCTTTGTTTTCTGAATGTTGAGCTTCAAGCCAACCTTTTCACTCTCCTCTTTCACTTTCATCAAGAGGCTTTTGAGTTCCTCTTCACTTTCTGCCATAAGGGTAGTGTCATCTGCATATCTGAGGTTATTGATATTTCTCCCAGCAATCTTGATTCCAGCTTGTGCTTCTTCCAGCCCAGCGTTCCTCATGATGTACTCTGCATATAAGTTAAATAAGCAAGGTGACAATATACAACCTTGACGCACTCCTTTTCCTATTTGGAACCAGTCTGTTGTTCCATGACCGGTTCTAACTGTTGCTTCCTGACCTGCATACAGGTTTCTCAAGAGGCAGGTCAGGTGGTCTGGGATTCCCATCTCTTACATCAACTTTTTAAGGAAAGTGATAGTAGATCCTAATAAAACTAAGCAGGACCTAGCAAGTTAAAAATAAGCAGATATAATATAAAATTGATGATACCTAAAGCCGAAGTCACAACTGAGTGACTGAACTGAACTGAAAGCCAAATAACACTTTTGCCCCTAACTTTCCTAAAAGACTGAAAAAAAATGATTATTCTTGCATTCATGTTGCTATTCTCACATGATAGTATGCAAACAATACTATTGTGAAAGAAAGAAAGTGAAGTCACTCAGTCGTGTCCAACTCTTTGCGACCCCATGGACTGTAGCCTACCAGGCTCTTCTGTCCCTGGGATATTCCAGACAAGAATACTAGAGTGGGTTGGCATTTCCTTCTCCAGAGGATCTTCCCGACCCAGGGACTGAACCGGGTCTCCCTCATTGTAGGCAGAGGCTTTACCGTCTGAACCACCAGGGAAATGGCTAATACTATGGTGAAAGTGACATCAAAAACATATGAACTTAAAGAATCACAATTTAAAAAAAAAAATAGAAATTTAAAGAGAAGATGATACTATCTTTTCTATGGAGTTGGGATTAATTTAAGGCAGGCAATACTGTGTAGTTTGAAATTCCAGGATAAATCATCAAACAGAGTAATAAAAATGAACAGTTGGAATCATTTATCATACTGGAATTAAAAAGGTAGAGCTCAGAAAATGAATAGCAGTAGAGGAAATAGATTGGAGAAGGAAATGGCAACCCACTCCCATATTCTTGCTTGGAGAATCCCAGGGACAGAGGAGCCTGGTTGGCTGCTGTCTATGGGATCGCATAGAGTTGTACACGACTGAAGTGACTTAGCAGCGAAGCAGAGGAAACAGATAATGCTGAAATTAGTTTTATTAAACAATTTTCACAAGCACCAGAAATAAAAATTAGGGATTGACAAGAGATTTTAGAGTTACAGCCTGTAAAATTATTATTCTCCACTTTTAGCTGACTGCTTAGCAGGTGAGAACCTCATTGTTAATTTTTAAGTAAACTAATGAGAAAGATCTTCAAATCTAAAAGTAGAGTGTACCAGGCTGTTAAATGCCTGATTATTGTTTCTGATGGAAACAATTCAGAATCCACCCTCTGAGCTGCAAGTTCATTTTTATGTATCTAATCCTTCATTTTCCCAAAAAAATGCTGACTGAAAGAGAGTCAGGGTTTGACAGCAGGATATTACTGGCCCACCTGCTTTCCAGTAAAAGCACTCTTCCCACCAACACAAAACTGACAAAATTGAGGAGGATCAGGAATAAAGGTCCTGAAAGAGTGAGGATACAAAAATTCATTTGGGGATACACTCATTTTTTTAATGATAAAAATTCCTTGGTTGATCCATTTGAAGGACTGTAAGGGATCTGGTTAGGGTCCCCCAAATCATAATATAGACCAAGAGCTTCAGTACTGTTTTTTAACTATATTTTTATGGTTGTGACTGATTCTTTAATTTTGAGAGCTGTACTTGGAGGAAGAGCGCATTCTTACATTACATGAGAGAAGACTGTTTCTCAGCTTTATGCAAATGTACGTAGTCTTGTGATACAAAAAAAAGATGCTTCACTTGCAAGATTGTTTACATTCTTTTTATGAAAGGTTGTTAAAAGTAAAATACAGCTAAGACAAAAGGAACTACCAAGAAAGATAGAAGGCCATGTTCTTTGTTTCACTGTTTCACAATAGAGAAAAGAACATTATAACAGAACTAAATTTTAGCATTGATGTTTTTCAGAACAACTCCAAAAGCACAGATGTTGAACTTTTCTGATGTAATCTGTGTGGGAGGTGGATTTCCTAAAAACAGTAATGTAATGTTTTTAATGTCAATCTTTCTGAGAAGAGGGCATGTTGAGACAGGAAGTTATGAAGAAACAAGTTTCAGGCTAAAGCAGGATTATTTAGTCTCTACTATTGACATTGTGGGGGAACTGTTTTACACATTGCAGGATATTTAGAAGCTTCCATATGCCCCCTTGATGCTGGTAAACCTTCCTCCACAGGTTTAACAGCGAAACATGATTCCAGGCATTGCTGAAATGTCCCCTGGGGAGCAAAACTGCAAATTGTTGAGAACCAGTGGTCAAGAAAAACATAAGAAACCAGTTTCCTTTCTTTAGGCTTTATGATATTAGGGCATGGGCAAGTTCACAGACATCTTGTGTAGAGAAAATCTGAATCTGGATGCAGATAATGTATGAGAAGTCACTGAGCAAACAGTAGTAATGGGTTTGGGTGTGTTGACTTGGAAAATATGCACATGGGATGGCAGCTATGATTGGTACTCTATGCTGTACTATTCTGGGTTTTCCTGTATCCATGACTGGTGGGAGTACAAGGTGGTCTAAACTTCTAATTCTCCATGATAACCCAGCAATTCTAATCTTAGATATTATTAACAAAATGAAACAAAATGAAAATTTTATATTCAAAAAGTTTACATAATGTTCATAACAGATTTAATCATAATAAACAAAAACTAGAAACATGCCAGGTGTTCATCTACAGAAGATTGGATAAATGAACAGAGACTATTTATACTTAATGATACACTTAATCAGTAGTAAAAACTAGGATCTACCAATACACATACATACATGCATGAATATTTAAAGGTCTACAGTGTATAAAAGAAACTTTATGCAACAGAATACATAGTGTGTGCTTTCATTTACATGGAATTCTGAAATAGCAAAGTTAATTGACATTATAAAAGTCAGAATAGCGGTTGCATCAGGAGTGAGGATTGACTGGAAAGAAAAATAAGAGCTTCCTGGGGTGATGGAGGTTAAGATTGTACTATATTTTAATGGAGATTAAGGTTACATTCATCAAATGATATAGTTAAGGCACTGTATGTTTGAAATAAGAGAAAAAGGCATGAACAAATGTTAATCTCTAATAAAGGTATGCTCAGTGAAATACTTTGTAAGACATGTACTGAGATTGTGAATCAATTTATAATTCACAAAATAAGTGAATGGATGGATAGAGAGATGATACAAAAATATAAGAGAAATAATAGATACAGCAATAGAGTGTAATAGCAAATTCTAGGAGCAATGGCTGGTTCATCAACTCTTAGTCAGGTGTTCTCCAGGTACATTAATTAATATCATTGACTCTCAGTTTCCTATTAAAGTCTTTCTAAAATAATTATTATGATAATTTTGAGGTAAGCATATTAGTAAGTAATCTATATGCTTCAATTGAATCTAAATCTCATTTTATTTCAGGAGGGTATATGTTCTTGCTTCTTCATTTTCTAGGCTCGTCACTGAATGAAAATTACTTTTAGAAATGCCATGCCTTGTTCTAATAGACAGTGTTAATGTCATAAAGATTCCTATCCCACTGAGTTACTCTATGAATCATATTTCTAAAATAGTATAATTGAGGATGAGTAGGGAGGTAAGCAAGTCAATTATAAAATCCATATAAAAATAAGGAAAAAAAGAAAAAAGACACTACTAAAAAGAAAATGGTAGGAAGAGGTGGTTGTCATTATATACTAAATCACAAATCCATGGTAATATTTATATAGCATCACAAGAATGCACACACAGAAAAAAATCAATGAAAAATGGAAATTACAGATATAACCTCAAATGTATTGAAACATTATATACTTACAAATATTTATTGATATCAGGAAAACATACATAAAAAAATGTTTGGAGGAAAATAGATATAAAAATTAATGACTAGATTCATAAAATAGACCTTATCCAAAAATATTAGGAATAAAGATAAGTCACAAACATACTGAAAATGGATATATTTCATTTATATTCTCAGTTTAGAGAAGACTTCTAAAGAAGACACACACTCAAAAATCATCAAAATTGAAAAATGTGACTTTCTAAAATTAAAAGAATGTGAAAAAATGAAACAAAGTCAAAATAAAATGATTACCATGAGAAAATATTTAAAAAATATTATAGAGTAAAGGCTGTTATTATCAATATAGAAAGAATGATATAAATATTTTTATGCAGGGTAACTCAATTAAGAAAAGATTAATATACCAATAAATAGTGTTGAAAATCTATCTAAAGATATATTACAGAAAAGAAAATATAGTCAACCATTTTACTTTTTAACCTAAGAGAAATACAAATTAAAATTTTATTGAGATATATTATTTTGTATATTAGATTGATGATCAACTTTAAATTGCACTGTTAGTCATAGAGCCTATAGATTGATGAAATCTCTTAAAAATAGTTTGGCACTATCTTTCAAAACTAAAAATGTTTATACTCCTTGACAGAGAAATTCTAATTTTTTGAACTTAGATACAACTATATGCACAAAATTAAGCGTAAGGATATTTATTGCATCATTGCTTTAAATATCAAAAGTTTGGAAACTAAATAAATACTCATTAATACATGAGGTTAAATAAATTATAGTATATTCATAAATTGAGATACCGTGCAGTTACCAAAAATGACATATATATACTCTAAATACTCTTCAAATATTTTAAGTGGAAGAAAAAAAGATTCAGAACACCATGTTTCTTATGCTAATCTCTACATGTGTATTTCTCTTGATAGTAGAGCTCCTGTGTTATACCATTTCAAGAACACTATTTATATCATGTATGCATGCTCAATCATTCAGTCATGTTCAACTCTTTGCAACCTTATGGACTGTATTTGCCAGGTGACTTTAACCCACCAGGTTCCTCTGTCCATGGGATTTACCAAGCAAGAACCCTGGACTGGGTTGCCATTTCCTCTTCCAGGGGATCTTCTCAACCTAGAGATCAAACTCTAACCAACCCAGGGATTGAACCTGCATCTCTTGCATCTCCTGCATTGGTAGGCAGATTCCTTACCACTTGAACCACTTGGGATGTCATTTACATCAAAACCCCTGTGAATGGTGTACTTGTATTTTACAACAGTGCTAAGTTTGTTCTGCCACATGCCTCTATCCTAACACATGAGATAGAATCTCTTCAGAAGAATATACAAAATGTAGTATCAGAGATTGCCTCTAGGAGGGGGATCTACGTGGCTTGGGGAAAGAATGGGAAGGAGACTCATTTCCCATGAACATTTTTTAATAACTTTAAATTATGTGTTCTCTCTCTCTCTATGTGTGTGTATATATATATATATATATATAATATGTATATATGTATGTTAGTAGTGTGTGTGTATGTATATATATATATATATGTATATATGTATGTTAGTAGTGTGTGTGTATGTATATATATATATATATATTTATGAATTGTTGTCATTTAGTCACTACATTGTGTCTGACTCTTTTGTGAGCCTATGGACTGTAGCCAGCAAGGCTCCTCTGTCCATAGCATTTCACAGGCAAGACTGGAGTGGGTTGCATTTCCTTCTCCAGGGGATCTTCTGGACCCAGGGATCAAACCTGTGTCTCCTGAATTGGCAGGTGAATTATTTACCACTGAGCAACCAGAAAAGCACTATGTATAAGAATAATTTTTCAAAAAATGAATAAAATAAGTTCATGCTTTCAACAAAAATAGTATTACTATGTAGAGTAACATAGAAGATAAGAGGACTTGACTCTCTGCTCTAGGTAAACATGTTTGAGTTACTAAATTCCTTTCGGTTGGCTCTATTTGACACCAGAGTAACTTGTTTCTCTCCTGAATACCAATATGTTGTCTGGTTCTTATTTCTGAGAATAAAGTGCCACTTAGATTTAGAATGTCACTTCAGTTCAGTTCAGTAGCTCAGTCGTGTCCAACTCTCCGCGACCCCATGAATCACAGCATGCCAGGCCTTCCTGTCCATCACCAAATCCCGGAGTTCACACAAACTCATGTCCACAGAGTCGGTGATGCCATCCAGCCATCTCACTCTCTGTTGTCCCCTTCTCCTCCTGCCCCCAACCTTCCCCAGCATCAGAGTCTTTTCCAGTGAGTCAACTCGTCGCATGAGGTGGCCAAAGTATTGCAGCTTCAGCTTTAGCATCAGTCCTTCCAATGAACTGGTTGGACTGGTTGGATCTCCTGGCGGTACAAGGGACTCTCGAGTCTTCATGGGGCACCATATTAGGTAAGCAAAATTTCCTTCAAGTTTCATGCGTGATTGTTTATAGCATTTGTAGTTTAATTTTAGGAAAAACATCTAGGAGAATTACTAGTGACCTCCATATGGGCTTTGCTTCAGATGTAATTTCCTTTACTTTACTGCTGACCTGAGACTCTAGATTCATTTTAAAGCCATAATACAGTTTCTTTTAAAAATGCTATGAAGTTTATCTGCAGTGTAGTTTTTGAAGGTTGGTATTGGTAGAAAAATGAATTGTTAGTAATTTTTAAACCAACTGACTTTCTGAGCACCATATAAGATGTAATCCAGGGTTGATGACCTGCTCTATTGCCTGTTAATGCTTTGGCTTTTCTGTTTATATAAATACATTCCCTTAAAAATGAATTTTCTATAATTGAAGATAAAGCTTTGTTTCTTTCTTCTTTGCTAAATGATTTTTTCCTTCATCTTTGTTAATATCAAGCCATACACTGAAAAGAAAATAAAGCCCAATAACTTACAATAAAGTCTATGACAAAGAATTTTGTTCCAAGTGCCATCATTCCACAGGATATCCTCCTGTTTCATATATGCTGGTGCATCTAATAGTGGGGCAGAAGGCCTCATCAAAGCCAAGATCAAAAGGCAGGAATTAAACTCTGAGGGATATTTTGTTTTAAAAGGGCATTTAGGGGATTATGAAATAGATTGCATTGCCAAATAATAAAGTGAAAAATCTGCTGAATATTAAGGCAAACATAATAAAAAAGAAAAATGAATAACCAAATATAATCCAAATTTTTTAAGAATTTAGAATCATATACAATAAAAATTGTATTTAAAAACCCTCACCAGGGCCTTCCCTGGTGGCTCATTGGTAAAGAATCCACCTGCCAATGTAGAGACACAGGTTCAATCCCTGATCTGGAAGGAAGATCCCACATTCTGCAGAGTGGCTAGACTTGAATGCCACAACTACTGAGCCTGTGTTCTAGAGCCTGGGAGCCACAACTACTGAGCCCATGTGATGCAACTACTAAAGCCCACACACCCTAAAACCCATGCTGTGCAACCAGAGAAGCCACTGTAATGAGAAGCCCATGTACCACCACTAGAGAACAACTCCCACTCACCACACATAGAGAAAAACCCACGCAGCAAAGAAGACCCAGCATGGCTCAAAATAAATAAATAAATAAATTTAAAAAAACACTCACCAAAGGGAGTAAAGGAGAACATATATCACCATAACAAAAGCTGTTTATGACAAATCCACAGCCAACATAGTACTTCACAGTGAAACACTGAAAGCTTTTCTGCTAAATTCTGGAAAAAATAAAAGAATGCCCACTCTTTCCACTTCTATTCAACACAGTATTGAAAATCTTAGACACCGCAATCAAACAATAAAAAGAAATAAAATACATCCAAATTGGAAGGGAAGAAGTAAAACTGTCATTATATACAGATAATGTGATACTCTAGAAAAAATTCTGGGCTTGACACAAAACTATCAGGGCCAATAAAGGAATTCAGCAAGGTAGAAGAATATAACATTAATATACACAAATCTGTTGCATTTTTTATACTAACAGTGAATATTAGAAAAAGAATGTTTAAAAAGTCCCAATTAAAAGCTTCTCTAAAAAAATACCTAGGAATAAACCTAACCAAGCTAGTGAAAGACCTACATACAGAGAACTATAAAAAAGATGATAAAGTTGAAGATGATAAAAATGGAAAGATACCCTGGAATTAAAAGAAACAATATTGTTAAAATGGTCATACTACCCAAAACAATCTGGAGATTTAATATGATTCCTATCAAATTACCCATGATATTTTTCACAGAACTAAAACAAACTCTTCTAAAACTTATATGGAAACACAAAATACCCAGAATTTCCAAGGCAATTCTTTTTTTTTTTTTTTTAGATTTTAATAAAATGTGCTTTATTATTTTTGAAAATGTGATTTAGCATTTTACAGTAGAGCAGTTTACAGATTGTATTGTACAATTTTATGTACTTTGTATTATACAGTTTTATGGATTTTGCCAGGTATATGTCATCATGTGTCCACTATTACAGTATCCTACAGAATAGTTTCACTGTTCTAAAAATCATTTGCTCCACCTATTCATCTCCCCATCACTCCCACCCCAAGCCCTGACTTTGTAATATCTTCCTACTTTTACCTTTTCCAGAAAGAATGTCATCTATTTGGAAGAATCCATGTCAAAATAGAATATTGTAAAGTAATTAGCCTCCAATTAAAATAAATCAATTTAAAAAAAATAAAAAAAGTAATCCAAATGCAGCCTTTATCATACTGATTTGTTGTATCATTAGGTAAAACCAAGGCAATTCTGAAGAGAAAGAATAAAGACTTAACTCTCCCAGACTTAAGACAGTAATCAAAACACTATGAACAAAGACATAATTCTCCCTCACTCATAATGTGATTGAAAAGGGATTAATTTCCAAAATATACAATCAGCTTGTACAGCTCAGTATCGAAAAACAAACAACCCAATCGGAAAATGGGCAGAAGACATAAATATACATTCGTTCAAAGAAGACACACTGATAGTCAACAGGCACATTAAAATGTGCTCCACATGGCTAGTTATCAGAGAAATGCAAATCGAAACCACAATGAAGGATCACCCCATGCCAGTCAGAATGGCTACCATCAAAAAGTCCACAAATAAGGAATGCTGGAGAGGATTTGGAAATAAGAGATCCCTCTTGCACTATTGGTGGGAATGTAAATTGGTGCAACCAGCATGGGAAATAGTATGGAGGTTCTTTTAAAAACTAAAAACAAAAAAATCTAAAAATAAAGCTGTCATATTATCTATCAATCCCACTCCTGTGTATATACCGAGAAAAGATGAAAACTCTAATTCCAAAAAATACATGCACACCAATGTTCCTAGCAGGGCTATTTACAATAGCCAAGACATGGAAGCAAACTAAGTATTCATCAATAGATAAATGGGTAAAGAAAATGTGGTATATACAATGAAATAGTACTTGCACATAATAAAGTATGAAGTATTGCCATTTTCAGCAACATGGAAAGACCCAGTGAATATTATTCTTAGTAAAGTAAGTCAAACAGAGAAAGACAAATATACAATATCACTTAAATGTAGAATCTAAATATACTACAAATGAATCTATTTACAAAACAGAAACAGACTCCCAGACACAGAAAACAAACTTATGGCTACCAAAGAGGAAAGGGAGAGGGAAAGAAGGAAAAATTAGGAGTATGTGATTAAAAGAAACACACTACTATATAAAAAATTGATGGGTGACAAGAGTTTATTATATGATATAGGGAATGGTGTCTTATAATAACCTATAATGGAAAATAATCTGAAAAAAATGTGTAATTCAACTCACTTTACTGTATACCTAAAACTAATAAAATTTTGTAAATCAACTGAATTTCTATAAGCAAACACCACAAGTGTTTTAGATTATGTAAAGCATGAGGTAGACCTTCCCAGGCAGCACAGTGGTAAAGAATCTGTCTCCAGTGCAAGAGATTCAGAAGACAGAGGTTCCATCCCTGGGTCAGAAAGATCCCCAGAGAAGGAAATAACAACCCACTCCAGTATTTGTCCCTGGAAAATCTCATGGACAGAGGAGCCTCGCAAGTCAGATATTACCAAGCGAATGAGCGCATAAACACATACACAAAATATCATGTGTCATGAAGGTAGATGCATTGAATTTTCATTTCCTGAAAGTATATTTTAAAGATATTTTGATGTCTAATAATTTTAAAATTTATATTTCTAAGTGGAAGTTGTATTAATGATCATGTGGAATTAAATAGTATTCAATTTATTTTAATTTTTATTTTCTCTATGCAATATATAAGATTTTAATATATATTTAAACAGTGTTAAAGGCTTGACTTATTTAAAACTATGTATCTATAGTAGACCATTGTAATAATGTCATTTATTCTTTATTCATATATGTGTGTGTATCAGTCAGTTTCAGTTCAGTCGTTCACTCGTGTCCAACTCTTTGCGACCCCATGATTTGCAGCATGCCAGGCCTCCCTGTCCATCTCCCGGAGTTCACTCAAACTCATGTCCATCAAGTCGGTGATGCCATCCAGCCATCTAATCCTCTGTCATTCCCCTTCTCCTCCTGCCCCCAATCCCTCCAATATCAGGGTCTTTTCCAATGACTCATCTCTTCACATGAGATAGCCAAAATATTAGAGTTTCAGCTTTAGCATCAGTCCTTTCAATGAACACCTCGGCCCGATCTCCTTTAGGATGGACTGGTTGGACCTCTTATGTATGCAAATTTGTTCATGCATCTATCAGTTACTGTTGAGTGTTGTGTGTATGCAGTATATGTACAATATATGAGATATTTATAAAAGAATGCTGATGTAGTTGGTAGGAAAAATAGGGAAAATTTAAGACAAAAGAGTAGAAGTTTTTCATATCCTGTATCCATTTATCTTTTTCCCATGAAGTGTAAGGGGTTTTTTTTAGGCTTATAAGTGTCATTCTCTTTTGGATTAGGCATGTTGCAAATATCTTTTTCTAGTTATTTCAGTATTTATCCAAAGAAAACATTTAATTGCATCAAATAGTTTCTAAGTCATTTTGAGCTATAACATTGTATAATCCTCTGACTTTTCCAGCAGCTATTTGTATTGCCATATATATGTGTCATAACTGAGAGAGGAGAATTTGATTTTAACCCACTGAGAGAAGACATATAATAACTACACAGAAATTAAAAACTGAAAGAAAATATAAACAAAAGTTTTCATTTGTAGGATTCTTATAAAGGAAGAGTATACTAATAAAGTAATTTGACTTTTTATCAACTGGGAGGGGTTTTGCCCAAACCTAATTTTATGTTTCAATTCAGTTCAGTTTAGTCGCTCAGTCATGTCCGACTCTTTGTGACCCCATGAATCACAGTACGCCAGGCCTCCCTGTCCATCACCAACTCCCGGAGTTCACTTAGACTCATGTCCATCGAGTCGGTGATGCCATCCACCCATCTCATTCTCTGTCGTCCCCATCTCCTCCCACCCCCAATCCCTCCTAGCATCAGACTCTTTTCCAGTGAGTCAACTCGTCGCATTTTTCTTCAAATTCTATTTAAGTTTAAAATACATCATTTTCTTAGACATACATGGGAACATAAAGTTCCCAAGTACTGAATACTTTTATTTCAAAAAAATAATGGATTAAATTTGTTATTAAAGAATGCTCCTAATTTCATATAAATTACATTTCTTATAACTAAAACGTAAATGCTTTTGGAATGCAAATTCTGAGAAAATTGTAAGAAATGTTAAGTATATTTAATTTCAATTTTAGGACTTTTCTATTTGGCATAAACTGAATTTGTAAATAATGGTAATCAGGTAAATAACAGAATATAGTTTCAGTGAAATCTCTAATCAGGTTTCAAGTCCAGCTGGTACTCTTAAATTTTTTATTATGCCATGTAATATACAACTACCTGAATTCATACTTCAAGTAAGAAACACGTTTGAGGACTTTCATGAGAATTAATTTTCCTATCAAATCATAAAATAACAGGACCCTCAATGACTAACTCCAGAACTAGAGAAAAAAGGTGATTACAAATTTCAAAGTATTACATATACACTAAGCTCTCGGTATTGCTTTTTGGCTTCTATTAAAAACAACGAAAAAGTACTAGATGAATTTTTAAATTGCCTTTCACGTTCAGCCATGCTTATTTAGTTAGCATTCAGGTGATTTCATTCAGTTCAGTTCAGTCATTCAGTAGTGGCTGATTCTTTGTGACCCCACGGACTGCAGCACACCAGGCTTCCCTGTCCACCACCAACTCCCAAAGCTTGCTCAAACTGCTGTCTATCCAGGCGGTAATGCCAGCCATTCATCTCATCCGCTGTCATCCCCTTCTCCTCCTACCTTCAATCTTTCCCAGCAACAGGGCTTTTATGACATCAGGTGTTTTATGAATAGTAAAATATGATTAAACAAGATATGCTTTATATTATAGGGATAAAATGTTGAATTTTTGCCTCCTCACACTAATGCCAGAAGCATTAAAAAAAAATCTTCTGTTGGGACATATAGTATGGTTTTAGCATATTATTCAGTGCAAAATACATACCAGTTTTAGCTTAAGTAATTTATACACAATGTCTTGTGTAATTATCCAAACACCATATAATTCATTAATTTTATCAATTCAAATGTACCATTTATATAACTTTCATGCATCATTAAGCCAGACATTTTTAGTATGAAATAATTTATATACCTTTTTTTCAGTGACCAAGAATATACAAATATCAGTAGAGTACATCATGAGAAACGCTGGACTGGAGAAAGCACAGGCTGGAAACAAGGTTGCCAGGAGAAATATCAGTAACCTCAGATATGCAGATGACACAATCCTTATGGTAGAAAGTGAAGAAGAATTAAAGAGCCTCTTGATGAACGTGAACGTGAAAGAGGAAGGTGAAAAAGTTGGCTTAAAGCTCAACATTCAGAAAACTAAGATCATGGCATCCGGTCCCACCACTTCATGGCAAATAGATGGGGAAACAGTAGAACCAGTGGCTGACTTTATTTTTCTGGGCTCCAAAATCACTGCAGATGGTGATTGCAGCCATGAAATCAAAAGACGCTTACTCCTTGGAAGGAAAGTTATGACCAACCTAGACAGCATATTAAAAAGCAGAGACATTACTTTGTCTACAAAGGTCCATCTAGTCAAGGCTATGGTTTTTCCAGTAGTCATATATGGATGTGAGCTGAAGAATTGATGCTTTTGAACTGTGGTGTTGGAGAAGACTCTTGAGAGTCCCTTGGATTGCAAGGAGATCCAACCAGTCCATCCTAAAGGAAATCAGTCCTGAATATTCATTGGAAGGACTGATGCTGAAGCTGAAACTCCAATACTTTGGCCACCTGATACAAAGAGGTGACATTTGAAAAGACCCTGATGCTGGGAAAGATAAAGGCAGGAGGAGAAGGGGATGACAGAGGATGAGATGGTTGGATGGCATCACTGACTCAGTGGACATGGTTTGGGTGAACTCCGGGAGTTGGTGATGGACAGGGAGGCCTGGCGTGCTGTGGTTCATGGGGTCGCAAAGAATCGGACACGACTGAGCGACTGAACTGAATATATTATGTAAGCATTATACTACATGTTGCAAATTAATTACATTGAAGTAAATAATAAACATGCTGTCGAAGACATATTTAGTGGAAAATTCTAATTTTCAATTATTAGTAATTTATTTCTAAAAATATTTTTGAAGATTTTAATAAAGATACTGAACCATTTTTTAAAATACTGAAAACTTTAAGTAAAAATACTTCTATAAATCTCAAAAAATAACTTTTGAAAGTTATAAATAGACAATATAAAATATATGTAGATTAATGAATACAAATTTAAAATTTATGAAGACTATATCTTATTAATTTTAGATTGAGTTCACAGTATCTATTTATTAGTGAAAACGTTGTGTTGTAACTGTTAATTTTAGTAATCCTAACCACTGAGTCATAGATAAATGTTAATGACTGATTAAAATATATCTTCAGTTCGATTCAGTTCAGTCACTCAGTTGTGTCCGACTCTTTGCGACCCCATGAATTGCAGCACGCCAGGCCTCCCTGTCCATCACCAACTCCTGGAATTCATTCAAACTCATGTCCATTGAGTTGGTGATGCCATCCAGCCATCTCATCCTCTGTAATTCCCCTTCTCCTCCAGCCCCCAATCCCTCACAGCATTAGGGTACTTTCCAATGAATCAACTCTTTGAACGAGGTGGCCAAAGTATTGGAATTTCAGCTTTAGCATCAGTCCTTCCAATGAACACCCAGGACTGATCTCCTTTAGGATGGACTGTTTGGATGTCCTTTCAGTCCAAGGGACTCTCAAGAGTCTTCTCCAACACCACAGTATTCACAGTCTGTCAATATATGCATTATCAAAAATGTTACTATATGTACTAGAATATATATATTTGAGCGGCAAAATGAATCACATAAAACTTTATCACTTTAAAAAATATCCTCCTTTGAGATAGATTACCTAGGTCTTATGAATTACTCTCCACATATACCAACTATGAGGCATTCAACTGTGCTCTTAATGTGTGGGCATTTATTTCTTTTCTAAAACTGAAGATTATTTCAAATTTTCTACATTCTGAGATTCCAAGAAATGATTTTTTATGGAGGTCCACTCTAAAGTCAAATTTACATTAACAACTCATATCAGAATAATTAGCTTTCATGAAGCATGTCAAAACTTTGGATATTTTAGCATTTACTAATCTTGATGTTCAATTACCCAGTTCTTTATGGTACATTACTAGAATCCATTGTCCTTACTAAAGTTCATTTTAGAATTTTATTGTTATGTTATGAAAAAAAATGATCAAAGTCTCTGCTGAGCTTCATAACTAGATAGAAAAATAGATCTTAAATATTCACATTTCTGACATTTATAATAAAAAAATTTCTGTGATAAGAAATAATTTTTATAAGACTACCTGGCAATAATCCTTTAGAATAAAATAAATTGGTATAGCAGTTTCAGTATGTGTGAAAGTGAAGTCTCTCAGTCGTTTCTGACTCTTTGAGACACCATGAATTGGGACCTACCAGGATCCTCCATCCATGGGATTTTCAGGCAAGAGTACTGGATTGGGTTGCCATTTCCTTCTCCAGGGGATCTTCCCGACTCAGGGATCGACTGTAGGCAGATGCTTTACCATATGAGCCACCAGGTAAGTCCCTCAGTAAGTATAAAAATTTCTAAATGTATCTGCAAAGAGAAACTTGTATAAGGACTATTTATTTCCAATTTTTTTGAAGTTCTCCTTTGTGCTTTACAGTGGGAAATTATCTTTAAATCTTATCTAGCAAAGTATATGATGATTTTAAAATAGGTCTGTATTTCAAATAATTTTGCATGAATATTTCAATTTACATACATTTTATTTATATAAAATTTAGAAGTCGCATAATATTTTTTACAATAAAAAAATAAATGTTTCATCAACTGAAATAAAACTGATAAAATTATTTTTATCTCATTTCTGACATTTGGGCATTAAAAGATTTTAAACAAAACTGAATCATAATATAATAATTTGGTTTGATACCTATTTTAAATTTATCTGGTTTAAAATAAACCTGGGTGGCATTTCATGAAATATTATTTCCCAATTTCCCTCCAAAATTGGTAGTTTTAGTTGATGAATTATGTCTGATTCTTTGTGACTCCATGGACTGTAGACCATCAGGCTCTGCTATCCATGGGATTCCCCAGGCAAGAATACTGAAGTAGGTCACCATTTCCTTCTCCAGGAGATCTTCTCAACCCAGGAATCAAACAACCCACGTCTCCTGTATTGCCAGGCATATTTTACCACTGAGCCACCTGGGAAGCCCTTCCCTCATATATATATATATGAATATTTTTTTAAAAAAGCTTATGTTCTAAAAAATTAAATCTAATTTCATTAACACATGTAATCTGAAGGATTTTAATATAATTATCTGAAATTGGTTAAATTCACTTTTTATGTTGGTTTTATTTAATGGAAGTGACCACCTAAAAAATGCTTATCAGAGTCTCTATTAATAAACACAGATTAAAGCAGTTTGCTGGAGAAGTATTCATTTTCCTTTAGAGATAAAGAATTGGGCAAAATTTTTAACTTATTCATTGGGCTTTCTTCAACCCATTTCATAATGGGTATTATTTTTCCTTCTACTAAGAACATTTATCCTGGAGAAGGAAATGGTAACCCACTCCAATATTCTTGCCTGAAGAATCCCATGGACGGAGAAGCCTGGTAGGCTACAGTCCACGGGGTCGCAAAGAGTCAGACACGACTGAGCGACTGAACGGAGCGGAACATTTATGGAGGCAATAAAAACAAATTTTTTTTGTAACAGCCTCACATGTAGTTTGATCTAGCTATTTAGACATTTTGGATTTCTGTTCTACAAAATTGCTGCATAGACCCCTTCACGAATTGATCATATACCAACAGTGGGTTACATTAAATGCACAACTGAAAAGACAGAGAATGTTATGTTAAAAGAAATGTTAAAAAGAGCAAGATAAGCCTCTACATTTGTTCCATATAATCAAATAAGAAAGCTAATCTGTCAAGTGAGGTGGTATTAAGACTTGGACAGGGTCAAAGAAGACTCCATGGACCACAGGTTTCTACTGATATACTCGTTTCTACTGATATACTCAAGTTCAAGTTACTGGTTGGGTGAACTAGAAATTTCAGCTGCATTCCTCTTTAATTAGCAAAATAACAAATGCTGTATAATGTGTTTTAAACTAGAAATATCTATTTTTCTTTTTTAAAAATTTAAGATACTTCTTTATATCTTACTTTGGAATTCATTAGTAAAGTGATTTAAGCAGTAAAATGACAAAGCAAAAGAAAATTTCAGAACCATCTTCCATTGAAAGAAATGAAATAATTTTAAAAAGTAAATATAGTAGTTAAAAATACACTGGGTTTCAATGAAGGAAGGCATGCTAGCTTAGCTAAAAGGATTCATCAGCAACTAAGCTTAAAAACATTGCAGCACTGTTTATAATAGCCAGGACATGGAAGCAACCTAGATGTCCATCTGCAGACGAATGGATAAGAAAGCTTTGGTACATATACACAATGGAGTATTATTCAGCCATTAAAAAGAATACATTTGAATCAGTTCTAATGAGGTGGATGAAACTGGAGCCTATTATACAGAGTGAAGTAAGCCAGAAAGAAAAACACCAATACAATATACTAACACATATATATGGAATTTAGAAAGATGCAAATGATAACCCTGTATACGAGACAGCAAAAGAGACACAGATGTATAGAACAGTCTTTGGGACTCTGTGGGAGAGGGTGAGGGTGGGATGATTTGGGAGAATGGCATAGAAACACGTATGTTGTCATATGTGAAACGAATCACTAGTTCAGGGTCAATGCATGTTATAGGATGCTCGGAGCAGGCATGTGGGGATGACCCAGAGGGAGGATAAAGGGAGGAGGGAGGTGGGAGGGGGGTTCAGGAGGGGGAACTTATGTAAACCCGGGGCAAATTCATATCAATGTATGGCAAAACCAACCAATATAATATTGTAAAATAATTTGCCTCCAATAAAAAATAAATTAATTACCTAAAAAAAAATTAAAAAAAAACTTTTATAAATTTGAAATTCAGCATATTATGTTGTTTGTTCTTTGCTTCACTCTATTCAAATATTTCCTGCTACTCTCCTTAATGTTTATAGTTTTGGTATGTAAGTTATCTCTAAATTGAGATTTGATCTAAGTTTATTACCCTAGGCTTTTTGTAAGTATCATTTACTCATCCTGGGCTTTATTCCCTATACTATAGTTTCCCCATAGTTCTCTCCACAATCTCACTGATGGAGGGAGAATGGCAATCTCAAATGTTTGGGAGATTTGTCAGACAACTGTGCTTCTACTTTTTGGAGAAGACTGAGTTTCACAAAAGTTCTGTTCACATTTAAGAAGCTTAAAAAGAAAAGTGGAAATATTGGTTTAAAAAAAGTCTAGGCAGAGAGCTGAGTTACTTCCCCCTACTCCCAGGTCTCCTGCTGCCCCACAGAGGCAGAAGGAAATAGTTGAAAAATTCAAACTGTCCTTGGGGAGAGAATGTAGGGTGGTGACATGACTTGCAAATCCTCATGAATCTTGAGGACAAAATGAAGCAGTTACAAGGGCTGATGACTAAAGGCCATGGCAGGGCTATCTACAGCTCAAGAGGTGACACTGAACATAAGCTCTAAAGGCATAAACCAGAGGCAGCAAGTGATATCTCACTAGCATAGTATCAAAGGTGGCCATTGAATATTTACTTGTTCACCCACTCTAAATACATAAACCTCTACAAATTAGGTACCACTATGGGAATGCTTTCACACATTGGAGAAGGAAATGGCAACCCACTCCAGTGTTCTTGCCTGGAGAATCCCAGGGACGGGGGAGCCTGGTGGGCTTCCGTCTATGGGGTCACACAGAGTCGGACACGACTGAAGTGACTTAGCAGCAGCAGCAGCAGCTTGGGAATACTAGAACAAAGGAAAAGTTTCAGTATAATTAAATGTTCTTAAATGCACCAAAGCAACTGAGTTTACCTAGAGTTAACTAATTTTTTCTTCAGGTTAAATGGAGACTCAATATAGTAATTAAGTTGAAATATCAAAGATAATGTTATATGTTTCTCCACCTGAGTTATTAGGTTTATGAAAAACAATTCATGTTCTCCTACTCATACTGAACTGCATCAAAAATCTCCACAATTTTGAAATTTAAAATAGTTGCCTGTGTAGAGCTTGTTAGAAACAAGAGGAATTTGTCATAAGGATATATTCATTATAATTTAAAAGAATAGGAAAATCAAGGTGGCTTCAGTCATTAAAACTTACTTTAGTATGAGTTAAAATTAAATGAAGGCTTTAAATTTTGATGAACTCAAGAATTAACATAATCTAGGATGGGAACTGAGCCTACTAAAAGCATTTCAATAAGATGTACTTGTAGTTTATCTCAAGAAAATTAGAAATCTGTTCTTTTCAAAGACTGGTTGAAGTAAATGCTGACAGAAGGCTAAAGATGCAGGTACAATAGGAGTTTCTGTGTGTATGCATTTATGTCCTGTAAACATCCCACAAGGAAACAGTACTCAGGGTGATAGGAAGGTGACTCCTGTTCAACTGCTTTGCCTGAACACTGCGCTATACTCGTAGGATGGAAGGAAGACCTGGTGGGATAGCTGCCACATGCAGGTGTCCCTTCCTGTGTCCTGTGTCTGCTGGCCTGCACCATCTGTGTCCTTGGCTTGTGCAGAGGCCCCTTCATGCAGGAGGAATGCTGCCCAGTTTGGGGGAAGAGGGAAGAGACAGAAGTCCTTCTTCCTCAAGGTTCTAGGGAGGGGAGGACATTTCTACTTCAGGAGTAAAACTCCAGTTTCCTTTATTCCTCAGACTTTACTGGGGGAGGAGGAGTATCCACAGCATGTTCACTGCAGGCTCAAAAGGGATATTGTGAAAATTTATTTTTGTTGCTGTAGTTTTAGTACTGTTATTGTTATTATTACTAATTATTATATAGTAATTATTATTTCTTTTCTGTAGAAAGCATATTCTTTTGAGTGAGCTGTGTGGTAAAACCTTTGATACAACATGAGAAGCCCAAGTTATCCACTTCCACCAGTGAATAAGATGGAAGTCTTTCTTATTCAGACACCGAGTACGAGCATGCCTATTTGGCCATAACCTAAAGCCACATTTCCAAAACAGCATTAACAGCAATATAGCCATCTGCTCACCTCATGTATCTTACAAGTCAATTTGTTTCAAGTATGATAAAGAAAAATCGTTTATTGTCCTTTAAAACTCCCACTGGGCTTCTCAGGTGGTGCTAGTATAAAGAACCCACCTGAGAATGAAGGAGACATAAGAGTCACGGGTTCAATCCCTGGGTCTGGAAGAACCCTGGAAAAGGAAATTACAATCCATTCCAGCAATCTTACCTGGAGAATCCTATGGAAAGAGGAGCCTCTGGTGGGCTTCTGTCCATAGGATCAGAAAGAGTCGAACACCACTGAAGTGACTTAGCACGCAAAACTCCTACTCACATCTTGACTATCATATACCTTTATACTAAGTGATGTGTGTGTGTGTGTGTGTGTGTGTGTGTATAATTTGTATACTTGTATAGTTTCAAGCCAAGTTATGTTTGATAGTTAAAATGGACTTTTGCAATTTAGGGTGATGTTGCATCTAATGTAGAATTTGGGATTTGACAAACAGTTAACTTCAGCTCAGGGCCTGGAGAAAATCAATTTTAATCAGTTACAGGGTACTCACAATAAATAATCAATAGCAGCTTGGCCTGAACTCAGAAAATGTTAGGGGTCCCTGTTGGGAAGCAAACTGATTGCAGAGAGGAAACGTTAACCTGCAATTGAAGCCCAGGTGGGAAAAGAGACAACAGTAGATACGGCTGTGCATTTAAGACACTCTCTGCTGTGATTTTGGCCTTTATTCTGTTTTGCCTCATTAGCCTAAACAGCATCACTTTCCCAGCTCCTGCAGCTGCATGTGAGGAATCCTGCACATGAGCAGTCCTCACTGTGGTTGTTTGTGCCCCCATGCCTTACCTCATGTTTGTTATCTATGACTAAAAGGAACGTTGATTTTCATATTTCTGACTCCATGTTGGAAACCTGACAACCGTATCAATTAGCTTCCCTTTTCCTTCTTTTATGTGAGGATCAAATACTCTTCCTTTGACACAAATGTTTTAGAAAATTATAGAGGGAAAATTTCAAATGGACCAGCTATAAAAGTGTAATTGCCATGAGAAAGCCAAAGGCTTTTCCTTTACACTGTCTCTCTTCTTCTCGATATCATTTACTAGTTCTGTTTACAATGGACACCTTTCTTTTTCTTTTGGTAGAGATCCTTGACAGATGTCTCATTATATTTATAAACACTCCATTGAATTTGGCATGATGTCTATCATTTTCCATTGCTCCTGTCCTCTCTTTTATTTTACTATCTCCTGCTTCTTAGTGGACACCTGGGATCTCTCATGTGGGCCAAAGTTTCTTAGCACAGAGTTCACTCTAAAGGATTGATGCTCACTGCAGACAAGAAAATAAGAACAACAGCAAAACAACTAGAATAAAAAAGTAAATATCCTTTTAGAAACTAAAGATGCTATTGCTATCAAAGCTATTACCGCTGCCTCTTAAATAGTGTCAATCATTTCCCCCTTAAAGTGTATTGAAAATTATATTCTTTCCTGTTTCCTTCTATGTTTTAAGTCTTTAAATTCAGCTCTTTTTGTTTCCTCACTTATACTGTGATAGTTACTCTCAAACAGAGAAAATGTACACTAATCTCTAAGGTGCTGAACTTATTCAGAGCCTACAAAGAAGTTCAGTGTTATACTCCTAGTCAAGGTATTCTCACAAGTGTGTCATCTTTACTCTGAGTCTTCGTAAGGCTCAGGCAAGTACTTATGAGTCGAGTATGGACATATGTTTTGCTCCGAATGGTAGCATCTCTCTTATAATGGGTCATTGCCTTTATATATATATATATATATAATTGTGTATGTGTGTGTTTATATATATATATAAATATATATAATAATATAATATAAATATATAATTGCCCTGTACTTAAATTCTCAATTCAAGGAAAATGCATTCTTATCCAGATTGTCATTTTTTTTTAACCTGGAGAGATCCCAAGGAACCCACTCTCCTCAGCCATACTAATGTATGACTGAACCTATTTCAATGTCAATTTGTTTTCCATCTATAAGAAATATACTAATTTATCTTGTTTTTCTATTACAGTGTATTTATGTATCTTTTCTCAATGAGAGCTCTTTTCTTCACTATTCTCATTCCCTTTAATTATCTTCAATTTTAAATTTCTTTTCCCCAGAATATTTTTTTTTCATTTTTATCTTCCTATCTCTTTACCTTCTTACATCTTATCTTATTACCTGTAGAACAGTGGTCATTGTGGAAATAATATTTGATCCCCACATTCACAATAATTACCAAAACCAAATTTGATTATAGATTATGATTCAGCCTGGCATCCCTTGCTGAAGAATGAAGAGAGAGAAAGAAAGAGATAGAGAAAGAGAAAGAGGGAACCACCTTTTTGAGAAACTGTTTGATTTCACATTATGTTTAGGGATATATTTAGAGAGTCAAATGAAGACTGCATCTTCCAACAATTCATGGGCAAGACAAGGCAAGGGAGAAAGAAGAAAGAATACTTTACCCATATCAGCCTTTCTCACATTAGTAAAATTTGGCCCAGAGTGCAGTAATTCCATACACTTTAGTTTCCAGTCTTTCACTCATAAATGCTATAGGAGCTTCAGAGTATTTTGTGCCCCAATATTGGCAAGAGAAGTTATGGAGTAAGAGCACAGAGTCTCTTGTTTTAGGTAGGAGAAAAAACACTATTTGTGTTGTGGCCATTATCAACATGATAAATGATCTTTTCAAGTGAAACTCCCAAGAACAGTATGTGAAGTAGAGATTCTGAATCACGAGATTGATTGAGGGCGTGCTCTGCAGTATAAACCTTTCAGTTATGAACTGGAACAGGTTATGGAAAGAGAAAGAGATGAGAGTGATGAAATCTCACTTTGGTCTGAATCATAAGGAGAAGGCTAAACACGTAATCACCACACAGTTTCTCTCCTCCCCAAGAAGCAAGAGGGCTAGACTTTTGAATCCACATACCAGTCTATCACTGGCAGTATGTTGTCTGACAGGGGTAGAGGGGAGAGGCTCCCAGTTGGGATGGTTCCCTTCAGCTGAGAGCAACAATCAGGAGAAGCCTTTAGGAGGCAATACTTAACAGTCGAGGAACTGGCAGACTGGCCCAGTGAAAGTGAAAGTGTTGCTCAGTCATGTCCGCTCTTTGCAGTCCCATGAACTGTAGCCCACTAGGCTTCTCTGTCCTTGGAATTGTTCAGACAAGAAGATGGGAGTGGGTTGCCATTCCCCTCTCCAGGGGATCTTTCCAACCTAGGGATCGAACCCAGATCTCCTCCATTGTACGCAGATTCTTTACCATCTGACCACCAGGGAAGCCCAGTAAAGTGCACCTAAGAATAACTGCTCCAAGGGGTTCTTCAGCTGCCCTCCACATCATAGCACAAATTGCTTCTAAGTATCTCTGCTTCTTTAGTTGGACTGCTATAGCCCAAAAATCAGGGCAAATAATGCACATGAGGTGAGGTCCAAACTGAATCTCAGATTATTATTCTACAAGGTTTTGTAATGCTGTTCATAGAATTATGAGGCATTTGTAACCTTATGAGGGGGAAATAACACATTTACTGAAAATATATTATTTAAAGAGTGCTACTGTATTAACTGCGCCGCCAGGGCCAGCGTCTCTCGCGTCTGCGCCGCTGGGGGGAGCATCTCGCGAAGATCATGGCATCTGGTCCCATCACTTCATGGGAAATAGATGGAAAAACAGTGGAAACAGTGTCAGACTTTATTTTTTGGGGCTCCGAAATCACTGCAGATGCTGATTGCAGCCATGAAATTAAAAGACACTTACTCCTTGGAAGAAAAGTTATGACCAACCTTGATAGTATATTAAAAAGCAGAGACATTACTTTGCCAACAAAGGTCCATCTAGTCAAGGCTGTGGTTTTTCCCGTGGTCATGTATGGATGTGAGAGTTGGACTGTGAAGAAAGCTGATCACCGAAGAACTGATGCTTTTGAACTGTGGTGTTGGAGAAGACTCTTGAGAGTCCCTTGGACTGCAAGGAGATCCAACCAGTCCATTCTAAAGGAGATCAATCCTGGGTGTTCATTGGAAGGACTGATGCTAAAGCTGAAATTGCAATACTTTGGCCACCTCATGTGATAGTTGACTCACTGGAAAAGACTCTGATGCTAAGAAAGGTTGGGGGTGGGAGGAGAAGGATGGCATCACCAACTCTGTGGACATGAGTTTGTGTGAACTCCGGGAGTTGGTGATGGACAGGGAGGCCTGGCGTGCTGTGATTCATGGGGTCGCGGAGAGTCAGACACGACTGAGTGACTGAACTGAACTGAACTGAACTGTATTATCACTGTGGATGGTGACTGCAGCTATGAAATCGGAAGATGATTGCTTCTTGGCAGGAAAGCTATGACTAACCTAGACAGTGTGTTGAAAAGCAGAGACATTACTCTGCCATCAAAGATCTGTACAGTTCTGAGAGCTGGGCCATAAAGAATGCCAAGTGCCAAAGAACTGATGCCTTTGAACTTTGGCACTGGGGAAGACACCTGAGAGTCCCTTGGACAGGAAGATCAAACCAGTCAATCTTAAGGGAGGTCAACCCTGAACATTCACTGGAAGGACTGATGTTGAAGCTCCAGTATTTTGGTCACCTAATGTGAAGAGCTGACTCATTGGAAAAGTCCCTGATGCTGGGAAAGATTGAGGACAGAAGGAGAAGATGGCATCAGAGGATGAAATGACTGGATGCCATCACTGATGCAATGGACATGAACTTAGGCAAACTTTGGGAGATGGAGAGGAACAGGGAGACATGGCATACTGCAGTCCATGGGGTTGAAAAGAGTTAGCTATGACTGCATGACTGAAAAAAAACAGTAACAAACAACTGTATCATGAGAAAAATGAGCTAGTTAACATAAAGAAAATGAAGTCCATGGAAACAATATGCAGCGTGGGGTTAATATTTCCCAAATAGGCTCTTTGATAGTGCAGTTAAGGTAGACTGGCTTAATGTACTGAATTGAAAGTAGTTTTTTTTTTTTTTTTAAATTATAACCCTGCCATATCCAAAATGTTCTTCTCAGTGATTCTCTACTCTCCCCTTTGTATCTTCATTTCCTTTCCAGTCCTTTTTATTCTCAGTTACACCAAATACTCAATACTCTCACACCCATAATTGCTCATGTATAATCCACAAAGCATCTCATATTCTAATCATTAAAACTCCTCTTTCTTTCAAATAACTTGCTTATCTTTCTTTTTGTCTGGATCCAAATTTGACTGTAGTTTCCCTCTTAATTGCTTAAATTACTTAAAATTTTACAATATCTGTATCTTGATAGCTTCCTTCATATAATTATTCAAGGTAAATTTATGTGGAGAGAAAGTTTGGCCAGAGACCAACATCAGCAATAGCACATTGCTCACTGGAAAAGACTGATGCTGGGAAAGGTTGGGGGCGGGAGGAGAAGGGGACGACGGAGAATGAGATGGCTGGATGGCATCACCGACTCTGTGGACATGAGTTTGAGTGAACTCCGGGAGTTGGTGATGGACAGGGAGGCCTGGCGTGCTGTGATTCATGGGGTCGCAGAGAGTCGGACACGACTGAGCGACTGAACTGAACTGAACTGAACTACTTCTTGGACCTGGACTTGAGTAGAGTTTTGTCCCTAATATTCAGACATATATTTCAGAGATTTAATCTTCTAGGAAAGGCACATTCATATATTAATGATAGGGACAGAATAAAGGGATAAAATAAGTGATTAAATAGACAATCCATCAGGGGCTTGTAAGTAGAAAGATATGGAAGGCCTCTGTAAATTAATGACTACTTGAGAAAGCAAGTTTGCTTAATCACAAAACCAAGCAAGATTGCTTAGCAAAAAGACATGCAACAGAAGCATGGGGAGTGTCCCAAACAATAAAACAATGGTGGCATCTTGCCCAGTGAGCTCAGTAAGTTAATGATCCCTAGAACATGCTCTCTGCTCACATAAAAAGAATAATTTGTGTACCTAACTTGACCATTTAGGGAAAAGAAAACTCTTTTGCTCAATTTGAATGAGAAACTAATGATAAAAAGGAGAACGTCAAGACTGTATATTGTCACCTTGCTTATTTAACTTATATGCAGAGTACATCATGAGGAACGCTGGGTTGGAAGAAGCACAAGCTGGAATCAAGATTGCCAGGAGAAATATCAATAACCTCAGATATGCAGATGACACAACCCTTATGGCAGAAAGTGAAGAAGAACTAAAAAGCCTCTTGATAGAGGTGAAAGAGGAGAGTGAAAAAGTTGGCTTAAAGCTCAACACTCAGAAAACTACGATTATTGCATCAAGTCCCATTACTTCATGGAAAATAAATGGGGAAACAGTGGAAACAGTGGCTGACTTTATTTTCTTGGGATCCAAACTCACTGCAGATGGTTATTGCAGCATGAAATCAAAAGAGGCTTACTCCTTGGAAGGATAGTTATGACCAACCTAGACAGCATATTAAAAAGTAGAGACATTTCTTTGTCAACGAAGGTCCATTTAGTCATGGCTGTGGTTTTTCCAGTGGTCATGTGTGGGTGTGAGAGTTGGACTATAAAGAAAGCTGAGTGCCGAAGAACTGATGCTTTTGAACTGTGGTGTTGGAGAAGACTCTTGAGAGTCCCTTGGACTACAAGGAGATCCAGTCAGTCCATTCTAAAGGGTTAGTCCTGGGTGTTCACTGGAAGGACTGATGCTGAAGCTCCAATACTTTGGCCACCTGATGCGAAGAGCTGACTCATTGGGAAAGACCCTGATACTGGGAAAGATTGGGGGCAGGAGGAGAAGGGGACGACAGAGCATGAGATGGTTGGATGGCATCACCAACTCAATGGACATGGGTTTGGGTGGACCCCAGGATTTGGTGATGGACAGGGAGGCCTGGCGTGCTGTGGTTCATGGGGTTGCAAAGAGTCGGACATGACTGAGCAACTGAACTGAACTGAATGATGAAAACATGATGTCTACTCAAGAAAGATAAATAAAGTTCTCCCCCTCCCCACTTTTCCTTTGTTTATAAAACTGTAACACTAATTTCCTAGGGCACGGCATTTCTGGCATTTCTTACCCACCAGCTTGTAAGCCTCACAGTGTCCTAGTTTAATAAATGACTTATTTATCACTTTGCCTCTTGCTGAATTCCTTTCTGCTTTGAGACATAAAGGACTGTGGTGCCAGAGTACTTCAGAGCCCTGGAAATGACTCCTAATAGTTTCACTACTAACCTGTTCCTGCAGTAAGAAATACAGTATTTTGAGAATTACTGTGACTTTCATTTAGCAGTGGCTTCCAAATACTAGGATAAGAATAGCTATATACAAATCAGGTAGAAACTTTAAAAGTAAACTTTGTCCTACCTTCATGACATGAGGTTGCTTTATATTTATAACTTGAAGCAAGGTATTTGCTGAAGTTTGGTGCCTAATCGCCCACAAAAATTGGGAGATGGGGTGCTGTCTTCCTGGATGAATGCATTTCAAAGTGATGCCTTCAAGGTCCTTGGGAGAGACATTCCTGTTTGAAAGGAAGCTTTTAGAAAAGATTTGCATTGGCATCTCAAAGGAATAGCAAAATAATTTATATGTTTTCTTATAGAAAAAAAAAAGTATATACTCTAAGAGAAGGGAGCATAGAGGTCAAAAGGCAGAGAGAAATGTGTTTAATATGTTGCCCATTTTCAGAATGCTGAGGCTAGCTAGAAATGCAGCAGCTGCCACAGCAGCACAGAAGCACAGTGGCTGCCATGGCGGCGCAAAGCACCGCCGAGAAGAGCTATCCCACTTCCAACGTCAGGGGCGGTGGCCAAGAGGAGCTATCCTACGACCAAAGTTAGGAACTTTGCTGAAGTAGCCGTGAAGAGATATATCACGTCCAAGGTAAGAGAAACAGAAGTAAGATGGTAGCACTGAGAGAGGGCATTAGAGGGCAAACAGACTGAAAACACTATCACAGACAACTAGCAAATCTGATCACATGGACCACAGCCTTGTCTAACTCAATAAAACTAAGCCATGCCATGTGGGGACACCCAAGACGGACTGGTCATGGTGGAGAGGTCTGATAGAATGTGGTCCACTGGAGAAGGGAATGGAAACCACTTCAGTATTCTTGCCTTGAGAACCCCATGAACAGTATTAAAAGGCAAAAAGATAGCACACTGAAAGATGAACTCCCCAGGTCCATAGGTGCCCAATATGCTACTGGAGATCAGTGGAGAAATAACTCCAGAAAGAATGAAAGAATGGAGCCAAAGAGAAAACAACAACCAGTTTTGGATGGGACTGATGATAGAAGCAAGGTTCAATGCTGTAAAGAGCAATATTGCATAGGAACCTGGAATGTTAGGTCCATGAATATAGGCAAATTCAGTTCAGTTCAGTCACTCAGTCATGTCCGACTCTTTGCGACCCCATGAATCACAGCATGCCAGGCTTCCCTGTCCATCACCAACTACCGAGTTCACTCAAACTCATGTCCACAGAGTTGGTGATGCCATCCCGCCATCTCATTCTCTGTCGTCCCCTTCTCTTCCTGCCCGCAATGCCTCCCAGCATCAGGATCTTTTCCAGTGAGTCAACTCTTCGCATGAGGTGGCCAAAGTATTGGAATTTCTGCTTTAGCATCCATTCTTCCAATGAACACTGAGGACTGATCTCCTTTAGGATGGACTAATTGGTTCTCCTTGCAGTCCAAGGGACTCTCAAGAGTCTTCTCCAACACCACAGTTCAAAAGCATCAATTCTTCGGCACTCAGCTTTCTTCACAGTCCAACTCTCACATCCATACATGACCACTGGAAAAACCATAGCCTTGACTAGACGGATGTTTGTGGCAAAGTCATATTATGCTATCTAGGTTGGTCATAACTTTCTTTCCAAGGAGTAAGTGTCTTTTAATTTCATGGCTGCAATTCCCATCTGCAGTGATTTTGCAGTCCAAAAAAATAAAGTCTGACACTGTTTCCACTGTTTCCCCATCTACTTCCCATGAAGTGATGGGAACAGATGCCATGATCTTATTTTTCTGAATGTTGAGCTTTAAGCCAACTTTTTCAATCTCCTCTTTCACTTTCATTAAGAGGCTCTTTAGTTCCTCTTCACTTTCTGCCATAAGGGTGGTGTCATCTGCATATCTGAGGTTATTGATATTTCTCCCGTGAATCTTGATTCCAGCTTGTGCTTCTTCCAACCCAGCGTTTCTCATGATGTACTCTGCATATAAGTTAAATAAGCAAGGTGACAATATATAGCCTTGACGTGCTCCTTTTCCTATTTGGAACCAGTGTGTTGTTCCATGTCCAGTTCTAACTGTTGCTTCCTGACCTGCATATAGGTTTCTCAAGAGGCAGGTCAGGTGGTCTGGTATTCCCATCTCTTTCAGAATTTTCCACAGTTTATTGTGAGCCACACAGTCAAAGGCTTTGGCATAGTTAATAAAGCAGAGCCTTTAACTGTTACCTAATATCATCCTGAAAGTTTACCTCCTGCTATTTTGTATAGATTACTACTTGTGCCTGAAATATACCACTCTTCTCTCCATCCCATCAACTTTTAAAATCCTCAAACATTTGTCTCAGATATTCATCATGAAAAAAACTTTTTCTGATTCTTCCTCCTAGGTATCTCTGTGCTTCTCTTGTGAGACTTTTTGCCATGTTTCTTATATTGTGGTTGTGTGTGAAATCGACTAGCCTTCCTACCACAAGTTTGTTTGTTCTTTTTTTTAATGGAGAAGGATACATTTTGCCTACTTTGAGGCACTCCCATCTTCAAAAAATTATAGGATTTTCAATACAATGTTTTTTCAATAAATATTTGTGAAATGTAAAGGAACACATTTTTGCCTTCAAATATTTCAGTGACTTCCCAAGACCAAACAAGTAAAGATAAATCATTATTATAATATTAAATGTTCTTCCCTCCTCATGACAGTAGTCAGGGCTCAACCATCATTTACTTACTTTTTTTTCCAAAACACAAGCTGAAACATGAAACTTGCTATTTCTAAAACACTCTGAACTTTCCCATCTTTGTGTATTTGTTTACCTACTTTTGTACTAGAGCATCTTTACAACAGAAAAATGATCCTGTTATTTAGTGACAACATAAAATCCCCTTTTTTCATTTATAGCTTTATTATTTGACTCATTCTTGAATAATTCTTCCTTTTCAATTTCTTGCAGTTTTCTCATTCAACAATATATATCACATTCTGATTTGTGTCACTGTCAATTCAGAGTCTATTATTTAATTTCCACTATATTAATTTAAAATCTATAAATTTTATTATATGTATATAATATATAAACTATATTAACTTATTACAAGTTATAAAACTGATTTTATTCACTTATAGCCCTCCCAGGAAATAATTTATTATTTTGTATTTATGAAAGTCACCAAATAAATATTTTGAAAATTATTTTGAATGTAGGATATATAAGTTGATGACAAAGAAATGCTATTCTAATAATCTTCTGAATATTGCCATCAATTGCAGTATATTAGTTAATTACTTAGAATATTAGATAATCTGATAGATATAATATGAGTTGCAAAATTTCATATTGCTAATAAGCCCACATACTATTTTTCGTTCTTTAAGAGAAGCTTTTAAATAATCTATAGATTTTTGCACATAGATAGTTTCTTTGTAACTACAAATTTCTACAACAATATATATATGGAAATCTCTAGTTCTTGTTCTAGCTATTCACAATAAATTCTATGTTCAATGTGTCTAATGCCACCAGTTTTCCATGGCATTGACATGGAACAGTAGTTAAGGACACACCTTTTATTAATTATCCACAGGATGAAATTTGATAGGTCAAAACACTATTTCTATTACTAGCATACCCTATTTTTAGCCTATTTATCTTTTTATATCTAAGCAATTAGAAGATAAAACCTTTACGCTGTCATAAAAGAACAAAAGTTCTAAATGTAGTCTTCAAAAGTTGTGCCCCCTTAGTCCACTCATCATGAACAACCATAAGATCTTATGGAGGGTGGAGAGTGTATATATACATATATATAGTAGCATACGGCTGTGGCGAAGATATAATAAAGTTATAATTTCCAGTGATTTAATCTGTATGTCTTGATGTTGCTGATTAACTATACAAACTACTATTAGAAGTACATTGATGTTGTGAAGTTTATATTTTTGTCATTGCTGCTGCTGCTGCTGCTAAGTCACTTCAGTCATGTCCGACTCTGATCCCCAAAGTAAACCCTTCCCTCTATTCATCTTTGCGTTTTCAGAACGTGAGTAATATATGGTTTATGGAGCTGGAGACACATTTATGGAGAGGTTTATAATATATTTGAAAGTCTTCACGTATGCTATAGGTCATCCATAGGAATTCTATCAACAAACCTACATCATAAAGACACCAGTAACTGCTAAGTCAAAGGAAGAATTCAGAGCAGACCCATTCTATTTTCGCATCAACTCTTCCTACTTTTGAATGTAATTATTCCCACAAACAGAGAAACCTCAAGATCACTAAAAACAGGGTAACTGACTTCAGAAAATAATAGTATACTACAGAGAATTATTCCCCAATGCATTTTTTAGAGATTACTTTTTAGAATTTAAAAGGGTGTTTTTATAAAGAGAGAACTCAGGTTTGAAATGTTTGCCAAAGTCAACAAGCTTGCATTACGATTTATTTAATGTTGCAAAAAAACCTGAAAAATCAAATGATAAACTTTTGTTGTGAGTAAAATAAAATATGAATAATTAATTGCTGAGAGAAAAGAATAAACTAGAAGAAGGTCATGACCCCTGCAAACAATCTATCCTTTCATATCGGGCATAGGACTCTGAGCTATCGATGCCCTTCTAAAACAAACACACAAACAGAAAAATTGGGGCTTCAAAAATGAATTATATTCTTTGGAATACAAGAAGTAGTTTAACAACCAAAATAATATAAACTAGGAAAGGTTTACAAAAAGAAATATAACGCAATATGAATTACTTTAATTTTTTAAGTATGTCAGTATATTTGAAACCAATTTTAGTTTCATTGTTCTTACTTTGGAACAATTTCTGAAAATGTAAAATGATGGCCAAAAGTTAACTAACTGAATTTAATGTAAATTAGTCAAATAATTTCAAAAGTGAAGCTATAAAAATAATTTTAATATTTTCTAACAAAATATCCTTACTATTTAATAAAGGTTTATTTGATATGCTTAATATGGAGAGATGCTTCCAATTGTTAGTATATTTGGCCCATTGAGTCTTAAAAAGGCCTTGACTGTTGGTTTTTTAAATGTAAGAATATATTTGAAAGAGATACATGTACTCCAATGTTCATTGCAGCACTGTTTATAATAGCCAGGACATGGAAGTAACCTAGATGTCCATCTGCAGATGAATGGATAAGAAAGCTTTGGTACATATACACAATGGAGTAGTACTCAGCCATTAAAAAGAATGCATTTGAACCAGTTCTAATGAGGTGGATGAAACTGGAGCCTATTACACAGAGTGAAGTAAGCCAGAAAGAAAAACACCAATACAATATACTAACGCATAAATATGGAATTTAGAAAGATGCAAATGATAACCCTGTATACGAGACAGCAAAAGAGACACAGATGTATAGAACAGTCTTTGGGACTCTGTGGGAGAGGGTGAGGGTGGGATGGTAAGGGAGAAAGGCATTGAAACATGTATATTATCATATGTGAAATGAATCACCAGTTCAGGGTTGATGCATGAGACAGGATGCTCGGGGCTGGTATGCAGGGATGACCCAGAGGGAGGATAAGGGGAGGAGGGAGGTAGGAGGGGGATTCGGGAGGGAGGGGGAACTCATGTACACCCAGGGCCGATTCATGTCAATGTATGGCAAAACCAACCAATATAATATTGTAAAATAATTAGCCTCCAATAAAAATTTTTAAAAAAAGAATATATTTGAATTTGAGTGTCATTTCCACAAAATGTGAAAATCTTATCATATGTTTTCACCCACCAGAAAGCATACAAGAGACACAGAACAACCAGGTAGACAGAATGACTCTGCTAGTTGATAGCAGCAATCTGTCAATGACCACTGCAGGTTGGCATGTGGTGTTACAGAGCAAGGGGCCCACTCTTCTGATGCACATGGAAGCCAATACTATGTCACAGGCTTTTGAGAAAAGAAAGAGTTTTACTGCAAGGTCAACAGGCAAGAAGACAGGAGGCAGCGTTCAAATTTGTCTCCAAGATCTGCAAACTGTTCAAACTTTTCCGAGTCAATGAGGATGGACTGGTATGCTGAAGGTTTCCTTTGGAGGGCTTTGGAACTCAGCCATTTACAGTAAAGGCAGTAAAGGGACTTTGACACAGAATCTTCTGATACAACCAATCTTTTGCTTCTGAAAAGGACCTGACATTCAAGTTCTGATGATATTCAGGCCCTTTAGTTCCACGGGAGAGGTGAAACTTTGGTTGCAGGTATTCAGTCTCCTCTGCATATGTGATTGCTGCATGATTTACATATTTGTTCTGTTTTCTTTAAAAAAAAAAAAAACTCAGTATTCAAGTTAGAAATAAGATAGGGTCAGTTTGAACTGGTTCTGCAGTTACAATAGGTTCATGAATACAGGCACATTGAGGAGTAAAAGTGGATGATATGCATGGTCCTAACACTCTAGTCACCAAGTCTGATCCAACTAATACACTGTCAAACTTGCTAGCAACAGAGGCTAATGAATGGTAAACCGTGAATCAGCTTCTCAGATAAAGATGTCGTTTGGTAAAGTTGATTATACTGGTCCTTTCTGCACTGGGGGGAGGACAAATTCATTTTGACTGAAATAAATACATATTTCTAGACATGGATTTGACATTCCTTCTCGCAGTTCTGAGAATATCACAATTTGGAGATTTATAGAGCATTTGATCTACTGACAAGGGATCTTATGTAACACAAATACAGATCGGTGAAACTATTTTTTAGAAGGAAGTGTGGTGGTGCATACATGATTATGGGATTTACTTCTTCCGCATCCCATATGACAGAGAAAATCTGCCATTCTGATAAAGTAATGTAAGCCTTTTGAAGACATCGATGTGGCACCAGCTTGGAGATGATTCCTTGAGAGGATTAGCTGTCAAGCTCACTGGTAACTGCATAGCACTGTATCCTAGTAGGTATAACACAAGGTCTGGTAACCCCTTGTGATGCATTAGGATTTTTTGCTTCCTATTTTTGCATTCTGGGCTGAGAAGATTTAAAATTCTTCTTTCCCAGAGGGGGATGTCTTCCATCAGTGGATAGAGCAAGAATTAAACTTTATGCTAAGGCTGCCTCCCAATTATGAGGACTGTGTGCCAAGGGACCAACAGCAAGGAAAAAAGACGCTACCCGGAAGATTATTGACTCCAATCATCAGAAGGAAATACAGCAGCTGTTATACAGCAGGGAGGCAGGAAGACACTTGGCATGGGGCAATGGTGTAGTGGTGTGGTTCTCCGACTTGCTCGTCAAAGCTTGTTATATGTGTCTCTTCTTCACCTCTCATTCCGTTATGCAATATTTGTAGCTTTATACTAGCTACGGTTAGAGAATTTTACTACAGAAATCAGAAATTGCTTTAAAGTAGGGTTTTTATTCTCTCTCTCTCTCTTTTTTTTTTCCCCCAGAAAGCTAGATGTTAAACGCAGGCAGATTCGGTAGCTCAGATAGTGAAGAATCTGCCTACAATGTGGGAGACCTGGGTTTCATCCCTGGGTTGGGAAGATCTCCTGAAAAAGGAAAAGGCAACCCACTCCAGTATTCTTGCCTAGAGAATTCCATGGACAGAGAAACCTGGCGGGCTCACAGTCCATGGGATCACAAAGAGTCGGACATGACTGAGAGACTAACACACAGAGATGTTAAACTTTTTATTTTGTCAGCACATCATTTCATCCAGGTGAGCTTCTGGGTCGTATCTTCATACTGCCTTGACTAATGTTATTTTTATTGCTTTAATTGTAAGTCACTTAGTGCAGCAGTCACAGAATAAGAAGGGACTGGTGATGGGAAGACTAGACAGCACAGGGATGAAAGTCCAGGTCAGTTCACCAGGTGGGCCACTTAGATGAGCAGAGGTGAGAGCTTAGCATCAGGGAAATTTAGACTTGATATAAGAGGAGGGATATGGTGAGGATCTCAATACCAGCTCTTTTAGTGAGGGCCACAGTTTTCCCCATCAAATTTATATTTTTAAGTTTCTCCGGAAAAACAGACTAACCAAAATGCCTGGAGATGTCTTTCCAGATGTACTGAACTTATTCTGCAAGTGAATTCAACTGATTCAAAATGCAAATAATATCATGTTTTACCCAAATTCCCCTTCAGAACTGAGGCCGCTGGAATTATCAGCTATTGAGGGCACAAAGTGACTCCCTCCATGGAAATTATCCTCCAACTAATTTATATCTTTCCATGATCATTCCACATTTAGGGACTGTCATCTGACTCTAATAAAGTTTTATTGAAATTTACAACTAAACCATTATTTTGTTGTCTTAAACAAAACTTTTTTCCTCCCTAGAGGCTTGACAGTATCTACAAGAAAAGAGTAAGTGACTACAAAAAGGTTATAAATGAGATTGTGAAGCTAATGAATGTGCGTGTGTGTGCATGCATGCGTGTCCAAACTATTTTAAAATAAATGGTTAAATTTGTTTTAAAAAATCAGTTTTACTCATAGAAGCATTAAGAATATAAATAACAGAAACAACTTTATGCCTATACATTCGAAGATTATTCATCTCGTATACAGGGTTGTCATTTCCATCTTTCTAAATTCCATATATATGCGTTAGTATACTGTATTGGTGCTTTTCTTTCTGGCTTATTTCACTCTGTGTAATAGGCTCCAGTTACTCTATGAGTAATTCCCATTTTGAGTATTGTTTATTTTAAAGATTTTTCTTGTTGATTATTGTTACCTGATGTTTCCCTTTTTAAAGCAGTTTTGACTCTGTTGAGCCTCTCAATTTTATCTTTATTTTTATTGCATTAATACCTGGCGTGTATTAGTTGCTTTCTTTTCCTTATGATTATTCTGTTTATTTTGCTAACTTCTTAAACTGGCTGTATACTTGTATACCATTGCTTTTCCTTTTATGTAAAGTCTACTACAGTTAAGGCCTCAGTGGATAATATTTTCCATATTCTATAGGTTTTAAGACTTTGTATTTTTGTTATCTTTCTGTAATGATGTTATTTTTAAATGCCATGCACTCAGTGAGTGATATAAACACATTATAAATTTCAGTCTTCTAATAAAAAATTTTAAAAAAGTTTTATGTTTTACTTTCCTTTTAATATACCTGGTAGTGATATTGTCAGAAAGATAGTATCTTTTAATTTTTCATTAATCTTTAATTATTGAAGACTACAAAGAACTACAAAATCTAACAATCAGTACATATGTAATATTAACTTGGTCATGGTGCCATACTTTCTTCCTTGAAAGTATTAACTGATATCTGAAGCCCAGCAGTAAACAAATCATAAACTAAGATAAATCACTACCTTCACATCTATAGTCATCCACATGTATACAGAATAGAGATGCCTAGGTCATCAGGGAATCTTTTGTGAGCAGGAAACAGACTAGTTGGCAGTATTAGTTCTTTCATTACAATTGCTATGAAGACACTATAATTGAGAAGTTAATTTGACTGAACATATGTAGGAAGTTTAGTGATGGAATAAACTTTTATCTCCTAGATAACTCAGAACCAATGTCTATATACCTTCCCTGCTGAATTCTCTACCTCAGTTCTAAATCTCTTGCCAAAACTTACTCTAAAAAGAACTACCCCATATCTATCATGACCAAAATTATATAAAAGCATTGTACCATCTAATCCCATAAACACATTATGAAATGAATTTTATTTGTATATAACATTTCCCATTTGTATCACCAGTCTGCTCATATCTTCATCCTAAAATATTTTTCAGTTCTACTATTATATGGTTTACTCAGAATATTTATTAATATTTGGAGGATGATGATAATGAAACTGGATCTTTTTAAACATTTTAAACCAAGCAGCAAACATGTAGCAAAGATGAAAGGGAAAGTCTTTGGCTCCCTAAAATTACTGTTCTTTTGTCACAGGGAAAAATCCCTAAATTCCTAGCATTACCCCTGTTTATATTAGTTTGAATACAACTTTTCCAAATAGTATAAATTATCTTACTATATAGCCATACAATGTTGATTGTAGAGAACCCTGGACTGAAGAGACATTATCAGTTTCCTTAGGACTTTCATGATGGCTTAGAAGGTAAAGAATCTGCTTGCAATGCAGGAGACCCAGGTTTGATTCCTGGGTTGGGAAGATCCCCTGGAGAAGGGAATGGCTACCCACTCCAGTATTTTTATCTGGAGAATTTCATGGACAGAGGAGCCTGATGTACTGCAGTCCATGGGGTTGCAAATAGTCGGACATGACTGAGCAACTAACACTTTTACTTTCACACTTTTGTGTTGTTTATAGTTAGTAAAAAAAAATTGTATGTAAACTAAAAAACAGTATATTGTATGTTTACTTTGTCTTATATTTCTTATATATATTGCTAGTCATATCATTGAATCAAAGGAAAGGGCAATAATTTTAATATTCAGAGTAAATAGTGCTTGTTAGAAGTTAAGTAAATTCCCCCATTGCAAAATCAAATTTGAACCAGATTCTACTAATATTTGACCATCTTTGAGATTTTCTTCACCATCATACTTATGATTGAACAAGAAATTATATATTTCTGTAACATAATGTACCATATGACAAGCATAATGGGAGTGAGCTGGACATTTGTATTCAGCTTGTGGCACTCAACATATACATACAGTTGATTTTAACGAATCAGAATGAAGTACCATTATGAATCAGAATGCCTATTGAAAATTTAAATTGATTTTTAAAAAACAGAATACATATTAATGTTAGGGGTGGAGATACAAATTATTTCAAATATAGACATACAAAATAATAAAAATAGAAAATTTTTTATTTTACAGATTTCAGTAAAATAAAATATATTTTATAATGTAGTTATTCATAAAGTGGGCATAACAAAGGGGGATTGATGCCAGAATATTTTCCACACCAACCTGAGATAATTCACTAGGGACATTGCTCATCTAAACTTTGGTAAATGAGGAGTCTCTCAGGTAAATAAGGAGAGAGAGAATATCAGATTTAGAAAATGTGAGGAAAGGTGGCATTATAAGAAGAAGTCTAGTTTGTTTAACATACTAAAAAACCCTTGTAGTAGAATGCATGTGAATAGTAAAATGATACAAATTAAGGATGAACCATCTCGCTAAGGTAACCTGCAATTTCTACCAAGAAATCCATGACAGACTGGCTCAATCGTTTAACCCAAATGAACGGCAACTTGAAGATATTTTAGGCCAGTTGTTCACAATTACTGGAGGTGAAGAGTCTTCCCTGATCTCCCTTACACATTCGAGAATTCAGGCTTTGTTTTCAGTGGATTAGGATCTAGTCATTGACAAACATTAGGATGCTAGAGCTGCTCTAATTATAGTGCAGACTGACTCCTACCCTGATATATAACATACGACATAGTAAATGAACTGAACTGGAACCTACTACACCTTTGATGAGAAAAGGTTGGGTGATGGTGTTGGTGTTAACCATTGCAAAAGGAACCCAGGTTTGCTGATTCCCAGCCAGGAATCATCCAGGACCTGAGTTGCCACTGAACTACCTATGCACTGTTCTTCCTGAGCAGTACTTATTTTCCTAGGCCTTAAATGATGACTCAGACATATTCTTGGCCCCTGAGCCCTCTCTGTTTTCTTAAGATAAAGCCCTTCACTATAAATAGTGAAATGGCATACTTTTAGAAATAAAAGATTCTTTATATGGCAGAGTCTACACACTTGTATTTGAAGATAAGGTTTTCAAACCTCAACAACCTGACAGCATCTGCCTAGTCTGCAGTGATAACAGAAAGGCTTTTCTTGGATGATCCATCTCACTTCATCCTTGCACAGGCTTAGACGTACAGAAGTCCATGTTCCCACTAGGTTATAATCACTTAGCAGATTCACATGCATAGACATTTTACCTTTCTGAAGCTCTTTCTCTCTGCTGATAATACGGTCACAATAATACTTTTTTTTCTTCCCTTGTGAATTATAAAGATTCAGTTCAGTTCAGTCACTCAATCGTGTCTGACTCTCCGCAACCCCATGAATCACAGCACACCAGGCCTCCCTCCCTGTCCATCACCAACTCCCAGAGTTCACTCAAGCTCATGTCCACAGAGTCAGTGATGCCATCCAGCCATCTCACTCTCTGTCGTCCCCTTCTCCTCCCGCCCCCAATCTTTCCCAGCATCAGAGTCTTTTCCAGTGAGTCAACTCGTCACATGAGGTGGCCACAGTATTGGAGTTTCAGCTTTAGCATCAGTCCTTCCAATGAATACCCAGGATTGATGTCCTTTAGAATGGACTGGTTGGATTATAAAGATTACTGTGTTTAAAAATTGTTTCAAAATCACCAGGATATTTCCCTCCTTCTTAATCACTGCCTCACTGTTACTTTAGGTCAGGCAAATAACCTCCAGATCTGTGAGGAAGTAGAGAGAGCATAGAGTCTTGGGGTATATTTTAATGGAGGAAAGAACAATTGTGAAGAGGCAGTGCAAAGACAGATTTCACATGCATGGAAAAGGAACCATAAAGAAGGTATACTGTGAGCCTACAATTTAAGGCATACATTTCTCAACTATGAAAGATATCGGAAAGAGGTTTTTGTTGTCCTAATCACAGCTTCTGGATAAGAAGTGGAAGATGTGTCCTAGGAGGCATCAAAGGGATCCCGCCAGCATTTTTGGTGGTTAGTGTCACTAAACTTAGCATGTCTTGCTCCCACTCTAGCTAATCTGACCTCTGCTGCTGCTGCTAAGTCACTTCAGTCGTGTCCGACTCTGTGCGACCCCATAGATGGAAGCCCACCAGGCTCCCCCGTCCCTGGGATTCTCCAGGCAAGAACACTGGAGTGGGTTGCCATTTTCTTCTCCAATGTGTGAAAGTGAAAAGTGAAAGTGAAGTCGCTCAGTCGTGTCCGACCCTAACGTCTTCACAAAACATTGAAGGTAACATTCCCTACTGGAAGCCTGTCTTGGTATTCCCAAACTGTGCTCTGTGCCACTCTTTTCGAGTTCTGTCTCTTAAGCATTATTTCATCATATTTCTAACCATGTTATATTGAAACCATCAATAAATTTGTCAGTTGTTTTCACAGAAAGAATAGTTGTGGAAATAGTGTGTATTTTTCTTTGGCCTCTCAAAGCCCAGGAAACTGCCTGACAGCCTAGTTCATAGTAGGCTCTTTATGAAGTAAATGAAACTGAAAATAACTCATCTATATATTGCCTATATTTAAATTTGTTTTAAGTCTCCTAATGTCATGATCTTATTATTCTAATTTCATCTTCAGCTGAATTAAAACAAGTTGAATTTCTCAGATTCTTCTATTCATTTTCCTGGAGTTTATTTCCTTGCTAAAATACAAACTGCAGACTAGAACTGGAAATTCCCTAAGAAGATAAAACTACTTAAATGACATACACAAAACTAAATCTAGCTTATATCATAGACCTAAGTGAAACTTAAATTAGGTCATTTCTTGTAAATGTTTCTGATAATCCTAAAAGAAGTTTTTTTTTTTTTTAAATATGTTCTCTTCCCACAGATGGTATATAGAAAGGGAAAAAGTGGAAATAATGATAAATTTTATTTTCTTGGGCTCCAAAATCACTGCAGATGGTGACTACATCTACAAAATTAAAAGACACCTTCTTCTTAGAGAAAAACTATGACAAATCCAGACATTGTATTAAAAAGCAGAGACATCACTTTGTTGACAAAGGTCCATATAGTCAAAGCTATGATTTTTCCAATAATCATGCACAGATGTGAGATTTGGACCAAAAGAAGGCTGAGCATCAGGTTGATGCTTTTGAACTGTGGTTCTGAAATAGAACCTTGAGAGTCCCTTGGACTGCAAGGGGATCAAATTAGTCAATCCTAAAGGAAGTCATCTTTTTTTTGGGGAGGGGGGTGGTGTTAGTTCTAAAAGGTCTTGTAGGTCTTCATACAACCGTTCAACTTTGGCTTCTTCAGCATTACTGGTTGGGGCATAGGCCTGGATTACTGTAATATTGAATGGTTTGCCTTGGAAATGAACAGAAATCATTCTGTTGTTTTTAAGATTGCATCCAAGTACTGCATTTCGGACTCTTTTGTTGACCAAAAGAAATGGCTACTCCATTTCTTCTAAGGGATTCCTGCCCACAGTAGTAGATATAATGGTCATCTGAGTTAAATTCACCCATTCCAGTCCATTTTAATTCACTGATTCCTAGAATGTCTATGTTCCCTCTTGCCATCTCCTGTTTGACCACTTCCAATTTGCCTTGATTCATGGACCTAACATTCCAGGTTCCTATGCAATATTGCTCTTTACAGCACCGGACCTTGCTTCTATCACCAATCGCATCCACAACTGGGTATTGGTTTTGCTTTTGCTCCATCCCTTCATTCCTTCTAGAGTTATTTCTCCACTGAGCTCCAGTAGCATACTGGGCACCTACCGACCTGGGGAATTCCTCATTCAGTATCCTATCATTTTGCCCTTTGATACTGTTCATGGGGTTCTCAAAGCAAGTATACTGAAGTGGTTTGCCATTCCCTTCTCCAGTGGACCACATTTGGCTGTGGTCCATGTGATCAGGTCGACTAGTTTCCTGTGATTATGATTTCAGTGTGTCTGCCCTCTGATACCCCCTCGCAATACTAACCGTCTTATTTGGGTTTCTCTTATCTTGGGCGTGGGATATCTCTTCACAGCTGCTCCAAGAAAGTGCAGCTGCTGCACCTTTCCTTGGATGAGGGGTATCTCCTCAAGACCGCCCCTCCTGACCTTGAACGTGGAGTAGCTCCTCTCGGCCGCCGGCCCTGGCCTCAGGCATGGGGTAGCTCCTCACCGTGGCACCTCTTTTCGTGGATGGTTGCGCTGGGGCCGGCCTCTCGCGTCTGCAGCACCGGGGCCAGCGTCTCTCGGGTCTGCATGCAGGGCCAGTGTCAAGTCAAGAAACACCTGGAGTAACAAGCAAATTTGGCCTTGGAGCACAGAATGAAGCAGGGCAAAGGCTAATAGAGTTTTGCCAAGAGAACGCACTGGTCATAGCAAACACCCTCTTTCAACAACACAAGGGAAGACTCTACACATGGACATCACCAGATGGTCAACACCGAAATCAGATTGATTATATTCTTTGCAGCCAAAGATGGAGAAGCTGTATACAGTTAGTAAAAACAAGACCAGGAACTGACTGTGGCTCAGATCATGAACTCCTTTTAGCCAAATTCAGACTTAAATTGAAGAAACTAGGGAAAAACACTAGACCATTCAGATATGACCTAAGTCAAATCCCTTATGATTATACAGTTGAAGTGAGGATAGAGTGCCTGATGATCTCTGGACAGAGGTTCGTGACATTGTACAGGACACAGGGACCAAGACCATCCCCATGGAAAAGAAATGCAAAAAAGCAAAATGGTTGTCTGAGGAGGCCTTACAAATAGCTGTGAAAAGAAGAGAAGTGAAAAGCAAAGGAGAAAAGGAAAGATATAAGCATCTGAATGCAGAGTTCCAAAGAATAGCAAGGAGAGATAAGAAAGCCTTCCTCAGGGATCAATGCAAAGAAATAGAGGAAAACAACAGAATGGGAACAACAAGAGATCTCTTCAAGAAAATTAGAGATTCCAAGGGAACATTTCATGCAAAGATGGGCTTGATAAAAGACAGAAATGGTATGGACCTAACAGAAGCAGAAGACATTAAGAAGAGGTGGCAAGAATACACAGAAGAACTGTACAAAAAAGATCTTCACGACCAAGATAGTCACGATAACGTGATCACTGACCTAGAGCCAGACATCTTGGAATGTGAAGTCAAGTGGGCCTTAGAAAGCATCACTACGAACAAAGCTAGTGGAGGTGATGGAATTCCAGTTGAGCTATTTCAAATCTTGAAAGATGATGCTGTGAAAGTGCTGCACTCAATATGCCAGCAAATTTGGAAAACTCAGCAGTGGCCACAGGACTGGAAAAGTTCAGTCTTCATTCCAATCCCAAAGAAAGGCAATGCCAAAGAATGCTCATACTACCACACAGTTGCACTCATCTCACAACGCTAGTAAAGTCATGCTCAAACTTCTCCAGCCAGGCTTCAGCAATATGTGAACCGTGAATTCCCAGATGTTCAAGCAGGTTTTAGAAAAGGCAGAGGCACCAGAGATCAAATTGCTAACATCCGCTGGTTCATGGAGAAAGTAAGAGAGTTCCAGAAAATCATCTATTTCTGCTTCATTGACTATGCCAAAGCCTTTGACTGTGTGGATCACAATAAACTGTGGAACATTCTGAAAGAGATGGGAATCCCAGACCACCTGACCTGCCTCTTGAGAAACCTGTATGCACGTCAGGAAGCAATAGTCAGAACTGGACATGGAACAACAGACTGGTTCCAAATAGGAGAAGGAGTACGTCAAGGTTGTATATTGTCACCCTGCTAATTTAACTTCTATGCAGAGTACATCATGAGGAACGCTGGGCTGGAAGAAGGACAAGCTGGAATCAAGATTGCTGGGAGAAATATCAATAACCTCAGATATGCAGATGACACCACCCTTATGGCAAAAAGTGAAGAGGAACTCAAAGGCCTCTTGATGAAAGTGAAAGAGGATAGTGAAAACGTTGGCTTGAAGCTCAACATTCAAAAAACAAATATCATGGCATCTGGTCCCATCACCTAATGGGAAATAGATGGAAAAACAGTGGAAACAGGGTCAGACTTTACTTTTTTGGGCTCCAAAATCACTGAAGATGCTGATTGCAGCCATGAAATTAGAAGATGCTTACTCCTTGGAAGGAACGTTATGACCAAACTTGATATTATATTAAAAAGCAGAGACATTACTTTGCCAACCAAGGTCCGTCTAGTCAAGGCTATGGTTTTTCCAGTGGTCATGTATGGATGTGAGAGTTGGACTGTGAAGAAAGCTGATCGCCAAAGAATGGATGCTTTTGAACTGTGGTGTTGGAGAAGACTCTTGAGAGTCCCTTGGACTGCAAGGAGATCCAACCAGTCCATTCTAAAGGAGATCAATCCTGGGTGTTCATTGGAAAGACTGATGTTAAAGCTGAAACTGCAATACTTTGGCCACCTCATTGGACGAGTTGACTCACTGGAAAATACTCTAATGCTAGGAAAGGTTGGGGGCTGGAGGAGAAGGGGACGACAGAGAATGAGATGGCTGGATGGCATCACAGACCCTGTGGACATGATTTTGAGTGAACTCCGGGAGTTGGTGATGGACAGGGAGGCCTGGCATGCTGTGATTCATGGGGTCGTGGAGAGTGGGACACAACTCAGCGACTGAACTGAACTGAAAGGAAGTCAACCCTGAATATTCATTGCAAGGACAGATGCTGAGGCTGAAGCTCCAATACTTAAGCCACCTGATGTGAAAATGTGACTCACTAGAAGAGACGTTGATGCTGGGAAAGATTGAGGGCTAGAGAAGGGAGCAACAGAGAATGAGATGGTTAGATGGCGTCACCAACACAATTGACATGAGTTGTGGAGTGGCTCAAACTTGAGCAAAGTCCAGGAGATAGTGAAGAACAGGGAAGAATGGAGTGCTGCAGTTCATGGAATCACAAAGTTGGACATGACAGTGACTGGACAACAACACCAACCAGTCCCCCTATTATCTGAAAATCAATCACTGTAAAGGTTAAACAGCTACCTCAGTTTACTTTATAAGCCATCTTTTATTATACTGCCACTAAGCTTCATATTATTTTTAAACTTCAAATCTTTCAGCTCACAAACTATTCTTACATGCCCAGAAACCCTTCCAAAATATTATTTGTTTATTTGGAGGTTTTAATTTCACTATTTCTGGATTTTTACATGCTTAATTGAAATATTCTTTCTTAAAGACTTTTGCCCAAATCCATGCCTCTTTGCAGCCTTAGCTCAGATCCTGTCTACTAGGGATTCTTCTTTAAGAAGGGATTCCCAGGTACCTCAGTGGTAAAGAATCTGCTGCCAATGCAGGAGACACAGGAGATTTGGGTTGGATCCCTGGGTCAGAAAGATCCACTGGAGAAAGAACTGGTTTTATTTTTTAATTTTTTAATCAGCTCTTGAGGAAGAGACTACGGTTGCTATATTAGACTCTGATTATGAATGATGGAGCCCTTGCCTTGTTAACTTGGTAGAAAGGAGACTGTTCTATACATTTGAATAACTTGGTAGAAAGGAGACTGTCCTATACATTTGAATCTAAAATGCTTTCTTTACTTTCCATCTTATTCTCTCTTTCATAATTCAATCAAATGTATTTTATGATTACATATTTTGCTTCCCCTGTTTATTTACATATATACATACTACATAAAAACAATATCACTCAAATTTAATTGGAATTTTTTCAAAATTATATAATTTATTATTAATCATTTAAATTTCTGATATTTTCCAGATATGATATATTGCTATTGCTATGTTATTCAGTTCAGTTCAGTTCAGTCGCTCAGTTGTGTCCGACTCTTTGCGACCCCATGAATCACAGCATGCCAGGCCTCCCTGTCCATCACCAACTCCCAGAGTTCTCTCAAACTCATGTCCATCGAGTCGGTGATGCCATCCAGGCATCTCATTCTTTGTCATCCCCTTCTCCTCCCGCCCCCAATCCCTCCCAGCATCAGAGTCTTTTCCAGTGAGTCAACTCATCGCATGAGGTGGCCAGAGTATTGGAGTTTCAGCTTTAGCATCAGTCCTTCCAATGAACACCCAGGAGTGATCTCCTTTAGAATGGACTGGCTGGATCTCCTTGCAGTCCAAGGGACTCTCAAGAGTCTTTTCCAGCACCACAGTTCAAAAGTATCAATTCTTTGGTGATCTATGTTATTATTACTTCCTAATTAATAGTTACTAGTTTTTGCTAATCTTTTCTTGGGAACAAGAATAATGCTATTTTATTATTCCTAAGACTAAAATATTTTGATAAGATCATTTTCTCTTTCAAAAAATGTAGTTTCTAATATGTTTTATAATACAATACTATAGAAGATGTTATGGAAAAACTCAGACAAACATTTTGGACAACCCAATATAAATTCCAAATTCAAATAAGAAGGGTTCAAGCCAATTAAAAAAAATTAAAACTAAATATATTTATACATGTATGTATATATATGAAAGTTGCTCAGTGTTGTCCCCCTTTGTGACTCCATGGACTGTAGTCTGCCAGGCTCCTCTGTCCATGGAATTCTCCAGGCAAGAATACTGGAGTGAATAGCCTTTCTCTTCTCCGGGGATCTTCCCAACCAGGGAGAGAACCCAGGTCTCCCGCATTACAGGCAGATTTTTTACTGTTTGAACCACAAGAGAAGCCTAGTATGTATATATAAAATATTTTTCTTATAACAGTATAACAAAGAATTTTAAGAATTGAAGAAAATTTCTTTCTAAAATTGAGTACTCCTTAAATTACAGTTTTCTTTTTTTAAATACAGCTTTAATCTAATACTGTAGGAGGAGTGTGTAATTTCCTCAGTTCTGTCTCATTGCAACAAAAATTTGAAGTGATGGACCAATGGTAAAGCCCTTGGACAGACCGTGTCACAGCTCTCAGACAGATCAGTGTTACAGCTCGGTGTTAAAGCTCAGTTTTATTTAGAACATAAAGGAAAATCCACCCTCCAGTCATGATGGCATGATGACCCAAAGACACGAAGAGACGAGAGAAAGAGGCCCTGGCCCTTAGGCTCCTCTTTTTATATGTTTTATTTGCCTCTCCCTGGGCCTGCCCTATGTAAATGTGACTAGCCAAGAGTGTTGTTTGTTCTACCTGTGGTCCTCACTTCAGTCTTTGGACCTTCCTTTGTTCTATTTTTGTGGGCTTTTCCCTTCCTTGTCTTTTAGCCACCTCTATTCTGGACTCCTTTTTCCTATTCTAACTACCTAACAATACTATCAAATTTATACTGAACATCTTGAGAAGAATATTGACTTAGTAGAGTCCCTTGGGGAAATTGTTGTACTGCTTAGATAAGAACTATTTAAGATTAGCATTTCAATTCTTTGACATCAAATGGGAGTGTCAAAGGTGTTTTAAGAGCTCTGAAACCACTTACTATTTAAATAGCTTGAAATAGCCTTTACTTTATGTATACTATTAATTTGATTAGCAAATCATTTCCTTATAGAGTTCATAGAGATATATGCCAGCTGGAAACAAGGCTGCAAAATCTAAATTATACCAATGCAATGTGATGAATGTTCAAACTACCACAAAACTGCACTCAACTCACACGCTAGGAAAGTAATGCTCAAAATTCTCCAAGATATGCTTCAACAGTATGTGAACTGATCCTGGATGTTCATTGGAGGGACTGATGCTAAAGCTGAAACTGCAATACTTTGGCCACCTCATGCGACGAGCTGACTCACTGGAAAAGACTCTGATGCTGGGAAAGGTTGGGGGCGGGAGGAGAAGGGGACGACGGAGAATGAGATGGCTTGATGGCATCACCGACTCTGTGGACATGAGTTTGAGTGTACTCCGGGAATTGGTGGTGGACAGGGGGGCCTAGCGTGCTGTGATTCATGGGGTCGCGGAGAGTCGGACACGACTGAGCGACTGAACTGAACTGACTGAGAAAAGGCAGAGGAAGCAGAGATCAAATTTCTAACATCACTGGATCATCGAAAAAGCAAGAGAGTTCCAGAAAAGCATCTACTTCTGCTTCATTGACTATACCAAAGTCTTTGACTCTGTGGATCACAATAAACTGTGGAAAATCCTGAAAGATATGGGAGTACCAAACCACCTTACCTGCCTCCTGAGAAATCTCTATGCAGGTTAGAACCAGACATGGAACAGCACAATGGTTTCAAATTAGGAAAGGAGTACATTAAGGTTGTATATTGTCACCTTACTTATTTATCTTATATGCAGACTACATCATGTGAAATACTGGACTGGATGAACAAAAGGTGGAATCAAGATTGCAGGGAGAAATATCAACAACCTTAGATATGTAGATGAAACCACCCTTATGGCAGAAAGCAAAGAGGAACTAAAGAGCCTCTTGATGAAAGTGAAAGAGGAGAGGGGAAAAGGTGGCTTAAAACTCAACATTCAAAAAACGAAGATCATGGCATCCAGTCTCATCACTTCATGGAAAATAGATGGAGGAACAATGGAAACGGTGACAGACTTTATTTTCTTGGGCTCCAAAATCACTGCAGACGGTGACTACAGTCATGAAATTAAAAGACATTTGCTCCTTGGAAGAAAGCTATGAAAAACCTACTCAGCAAAAGCAGAGACATTACTTGGCCTACAAAGTTCCATTTAGTCAAAGCTGTGTTTTTTCCAGTAGTCATGTATGGATGTGAGAGCTGAACCATAAAGAAAGCTGAAAGTGAAAGTCACTTTGTCGTGTCCGACTCTTTGGGATCCCATGGACTATGCAGTCCATGGAATTCTCCAGACCAGAATAGTGGAGTGGGTAGCCATTCCCTTCTCCAGGGGATCTTCCCAACCCAGGCATCAAACCCAGGTATCTGACATTGCAGGTGGATTCTTTACCATCTGAGCCAGCAGGGAAACCCTAAGAAAGCTGAGTGCCAAAGAACTGATGCTTTTGAACTGTGGTGTTGGAGAAGACTCTTCAGAGTCCCTTGGACTTCAAGGAGATCAAACCAGTCAATCCTAAAGGAAATCAACTCTGAATATTCTTTGGAAGGACTGGTGATGAAACTGAAGCTCCAGTACTTTGGCCACATGATGAGAAGAACAGACTCATTGGAAAAGACCTTAATTCTGTGAAAGATTGAATGTGGGATGAGAACGGGATGACAGAGGATGAGATGGTTGGATGACATCATGGATTAGATGGACATGAGTTTGAACAAGCTCCAGGAGTTGGTGATAAACAGGGAAGCCTGGCATGCTGCGGTCCATGGGTTCACAAAGAACCTCACATGACTGAGCAACTGAACTGAACTGAACATCATCATTTGTTTCACCTTATTCATCTTTCAGATTGTCTTGGATTACCATACTCACATACATTTTTTAGAGAGTATCTAAATTTCTTTTCTCTGTTATCAAGACTGGGCTGTAAAATACTATAGACACACTTGACCTCTATTAAATTTATACTCACCAGCTTTATTCTGGTCCATATCCTTAAACATCTTCCTAATGAACTCCCCAAATAACCCCCCCCAAGACTTTCTATTTCACTGAATTCCAATTACAGTAACTTTCCACCCCACTACAGCCCATGACAACAGAGAACTTCTTTCATTTCTGAGAAGCACTATATCATATAACATGCATTTGCCCTCTTTCTACCTCCATGCAGCTCTTTATTTATACCTGTGGTCTAGTCTCCATTAGATCCTTACATAAAAATCTTTATTAATACTTATCCTCTAAAGTTAACCACTCACTAAAATGAATCCCTATGCTATTGACATCATCTCTTCCTAAAAGACCTTGATCTTGTATTTATGCCTCCCTTTCCAGCATCATTAATCTTAATATCCTTCCAGTCAAGCTCCTCTACTGTCTTATATATTACAGCCCATGCTATGCTTTAAACATTGTTTTTATCATGTCCTTCCTTTCTCAAACCCTCCAAACACTATTTCTTTCAATAGACTTCACTTTTTAAAGATTTTATTTTCATTCCTTCTTATTAATTCAACTGCACATTCATCATCTCTCCAAAACATAGTATTCTCCACTGTATTCAAGCTGCTGTTTACAGTGATTAAAGTCCAATATATTCATACTAATTGGCATGTATGGGCATTCAGTACATGGTTGGAAAGTAGATATAGTCAAGTTTGTTCCTGCATCATAAATTCAGATTAGATCTCACATCTGAATTGGCATTTTCTTATCCCTTAGGTTATCAGGTTCTTAACTGTTTTTGAGCCAGACTTTAAATCTCATTCCTTTATGAAACAATCTTTTAATATTCAAGTTTTAATTCATACACATTTATCTCAATATTTTAGTGAACATTGGATATGCCAAACAATTTTGTATTTGTTAAGGTTTGGTTACAGGTAACAAAAACTCACCAACTATTTTAAGCAGAAAAAAAAAATTTAATAAAGGAAAATATGTGGTTATAAATTGTTAGAAGTTTAGAGCAGCAAACTTTCTATTGATTGGGCATCCAGGAATGATGTATCAGAAAATATCACAGAATTGGAAGGTTAAGGAGTCTGCCATAATCAAAGAGAACCACTGCTGGTAGAGGAACCACTTGATGATAGAGGAACTCTTTACCTGAAATGTAAGCATGAGTATGATTCTACCACAATTATTGGGTCTAGAAGTAGAATGTGTCTGTTCAGTTCAGTTCAGTCTCTCAGTCATGTCTGATTCTTTGCTACCCCATGAATCACAGCATGCCAGGCCTCCCTCTCCATCACTGCCTGTTAGGTCTAAACAAAATTGAAGCTGGCATCCCAACATTCAGGCATAGATGTTGACCTTGACTAATATTACCAAAGCAAATCAAATACCTCCATGATGCTGATTGTCAAGGTGCAGTATTTGCCTTATTGTCAACTTCTAAAACATGTATGAGTTCATCCAACTGACTGAGTTCTAATAACACATGAAATGCTAGTTACAAGAAATTCTGAGGAATTGAATTTTTCAGTTTTCAGCCTTTGCAGTATAGCATAAGGAGGGATGAACATTATGTATCAAATAATTACATGTTCTACAAGGGATTTTATTTCATAACTTCGTTATTGTTTGCTACATGATATTCATATCTTCCTAAATATATAATAACTATATAACCACTTGATAATGGCTAATTAGGATGGCATTATTGTAGAAGAAGAAAATATGTTAAATCAAAGACTGTTTAGGTCTAGTCATACCTTTGTTCTCGTTATGCTTATTTTGTTTGTTAACTGATGAAAGTGGTCACTTAGCTTCCTTAGGTCACATTTAATTTGAGATTTTATTAATGCTATCTTGAGTACTCTCCTGATTTACTATTCTATAATTTCAAGACTGAACAATATCCTGTTCAAGTAGCCAGCCCCTCTGATTTATAGGAGAAAATTGTGTTTGAGTATTAAATGTGTATTGTGTGTTTCACTTCAAAGAATCCTGAAGGAGAGATTTGAGAGACACAGAACACTGACATTTTTATTTTTCTCTGAAGAGTGGTTGAATGGACATACTTTTATTCTTTTGGATGATAGGTAGACAGTTGAAGTGCCTTGTCTCACTGCTGTTTTAATGACTTTAACAAGTAACATGGAGCACTCACAATAAAGACTGGATCCCTAAGTCCGATTCTATATGACTTAGAGAAGGTCAATACCGTTCTGAACTTTCCCCAATACAAAATAATACTCTCTTGACTTGCTTTTTTACAGTATGCTCTCAGTGATTGATCCCTCACTTAAAATGATGGATATTCCCTATCTTTTCTATCGCTGGCACCTAGTCCTTAAACAGATGGGACTCCAATCACTCCCTGTGAGTGGTCTCCCTAAATAACTACCTGTCGACTGAGTGTAACTAGATTTGGAAACTGATGCCTATATTATTGCACAATAAGATAGTTTGGCTTGAGTGTTATGGTAATTCTAAGAATAAACTTGGCAATACAAAGAACCACATTTTAAGTGTCAGTTTCTAGTATGCATCTTTTCTGATTTCATCTGGAATGGTATAATTGGAAATGCTTTCTTGTATCAATCCTAAATTAACTCTACTTCCAGACTGTCTAAAGAAGCAAACAGGGATCTCTACTGCAGATAATAATTGTATCCTTCAACCCACAGAAAACAGTCAAAGTTAACTGTCAACAAAGATGTTTAAAATAAAACCTTGCAAACAAATTTTTACAAAAATACAAATTTGAATGAAGGTTCTTATCAAAATTCTCACATATATACTCAAGCTTTCTTTTGTGAAACTACTAATTCAGGTTAAAGATATTTAATAAGTCTCTCATTGATGCAAAATTATATTATAGAGAATAAATAAAATTTGTAAATATGCTAAAATTCAAACATATGTATGGCACAGGTTCAAAAATATAGGCCATGATTTGACAGCATTTCCCTGTAAAATTGGAAATACAATATAACAAAAGTATTCATTGAAGTGTATCTTATATATGTGGGTTTGATCCCTGGAGCAGGAAGATCCCCTGGAGAAGAAAACAGCAAGCCACTCTAGTATTCTTGCCTGGAAAATTCCATGGACAGAAAAGCCTGGCAGGTTACAGTCCATGGTGTCACAAAAGAATCTGACACAACTTAGTGACTACAACAACAACAATATCTTATATCTCATGTCTAATTTAAGGCTAAAGAAAAAAAAATTTCTTAAATTTTGAATCAGTTGACCTTTGATATTATTTTTTAAAAGTTTCTTGTATCCTATACACAATTGTTTTCTGGCTCAACTGGCATTATTCACTTTTGCAAAACATGTTTCTATGTTTGTTTTGTTTTTAATTTTCATTACAATATAGTTGCTTTAAAACATTGTGTCAGTTTCTGCTGTACAGCAAAGTGAATTTGTTATATGTATACATTTATCCCATTGAGTAGAGTTCCCTGTGCTATACAGTATGTTGTTACTCATCTATTTTATGGGATTCCCAGGTGGCATAGTGGAAAAGAATTTGCCTGCCATTGCAGGAGATTTGGGTTTGTTCCCTGGATCAGGAATATCCCCTGGAGTAGGAAATGGCAACCTACTTCAGCATTCTTGCCTGGGAAAATCCCATGGAAAGAGAAGACTGGTAGCCTATAGTCCCTGGGGTCACAAGAGTCAGACATGGCTAAGTGACTGAACACATACACACATCTATTTTATACATAGTGTCAATAGTGGTGTTGTTTTTCAGTTGCTCAGTGGTGTCCAGCTCTTGGCAACCCCATGGACTGCAGCATTTCAGGCTTCCCTGTCCTTTGCTATCTCTCAGGGCTTGCTCAAACTCATATCCATTAAGTCGGTGATGTCATGCAACCATCTCATGCATTGTCATCCCCTTCTCCTCATACCTTTAATCTTTCCCAGTGTTAGGGTATTTTCCAATGAGTTGGCTCTTTGTGTCAGGTAGCCAAAGTATTGGAGCTCCAGTTTCAGCATCAGTCCTTCCAATGAATATTCAGGATTGATTTCCTTTAGGATTGACTGGTTTGATCTCCTTGTTGTCTGAGTATCAATAGTGTATATACATCAGTCTCTCAATTCATCTCCCCCTTTTCCCTCTTGGCACCCATATATTTGTTCTCTTATAACTTTCTGAAGTTGTCTAGTGAAAATGTGAAAATGAAAATGAAAGTCTTTCAGTTGTGGCTGACTCTTTGTGACCCCAAGAACTGTAGTCCATGGAATTCTCCAGGCTACAATACTAGAGTGGGTAGCCTTTCCCTTCTCCAGGGCATCTTCCCAACCCAGGAATCAAATAGGGGTCTCATGCACTGCAGGCAGACTCTTTACCAACTGAGCTATCAGGGAAGCCCTAAAGTTGTCTATGTGTGTTGTGTGTTCTGTCACTCAGTCGTGTCCGACTCTTTGCGACCCCGTGGACTGTAGCCTACCAGGCTTCTCCGTCCATAGGATTCTCCAGGCAAGAATACTGGAGTGGGTTACCGTTTCCTTCTCCAGGGGATCTTCCCGACCCAGGGATCGAACCCGGGTCTCCCGCATTGGAGGCAGACGCTTTAACCTCTGTGCCACCAGGTGATACAATTTAACCCCTTCTCCATCTAAAAGTGATTTGCTATTTTATGCCAATGCTGCAAACTGTTTTATAGCTGGTCCACCTTACAAATTATTCTGTTAAAGAATAATTTAAATTTTTCTATGAGGCATTTAGTTTTAATTTTACACAAATAATTTGACCTATTCTTTTTTGATGGCTGGGAGAAAGCTTACCAAATTTATTATATACTTGTTTAAAGTGTCTCAGTATTTTTCACTTTATTTAATGTAATTTTAACCCAACAAACAAAATACTTTCTTATTTTGTTCTGCCACAGCAAATAAGGCAGTTTCCATTACTCATGAAATGTGTAAATATCTTCTTCATGTATCTTTTCCTTTAATGTTCTGACTGTAGCACTAACTTCTATATCCCTATTCGATTCAGTATCAGAAGTTTGTTTTAAATGAACAAATCTGACTACATGAGAAAAGTAACTTACTTACATTTTAATTAAATCAGTATACTAAATACTTGCAAAATAATCAGTATTTATAAATATAATATTAAATCTGTAACAACTTAGGTATGTTTCATCAAATCTATGCTTGTTGACATTAATTATTCATATAAACACATTAACATGTTAAATAAGTATATTTTAAAAATAATTCAAATTGAAGCAAAACAATACTTGCTATAGCAGTGTTTTGTTGACAAACATTACAATACAACCATCTGGGTGATAGTCATTCAAGCGTGTTCAATTATTTGTGACTCATGGACTGTAGCCTGCCAGACTCTCCTGTACATGAAATTCTCCAGGCAAGAGTACTGGAGTGGGTAGCCATTTCCTTCTCTAGAAGATCTTCCTAACCTAGGAATTGAACCCAGGTCTGCATTCCAGACAGATTCTTTACTGTCTGAGCCACCAGGAATACAACAGCTAAAGTGAAATGTAGTCATACCAAAACAATAAATTTGTGTTTAATGAAAAAAATATTTTACAAAATCTCAGGCTTCAAATTTAAATTAAATTAATTGCAATAAAATAAAATAGAACATTCTATTCCTCAGTCACACTAGCGGCATTTCTAGTGCTCACTGTACCTAGCAGCTATAGCATTAGACAACACAATCTTAGACTAATAGATGAATACAAGTAGATTTGCAAGATATTTTATAAATTAATAAAATAAAGATATTATTAATTTACCCACTACAGTCACTCCTTTAATTCATTTTTATTGTTTCATAAAGATAACTATTTTCAGACTTCTGATACGAGGATGATAATCTTTGCTTTACTTAGTCAAGATTAAAGATCTAAAGTATACATTGTTATTGAGTTCTAAAATGTATTGATAAGAAACATTAAAATGCACAGAAGAAGAAAAAATCGCTGGGGGAGAGGTCATGATGGCAGAGTAAGAGGATATGTAGCTCAAATGCCCCCACAAATACATCAAAAATTATTTCTACATGTGAAATAATTCTCACAGAAATCCAACTAGAAATTGGCAAAAACAACCAAAGCTGCAGGAAAGATCTGCACATATCTGGGTGGAACAGAAAAACAACAAAAAAAGAGAGACATCAGACTTGGCCAGTGGCTCTGGGAGGCATCTAAGAAGTAGGGAGTGTCCACACTGGTAGTTCCTTGCTCTGCAGAAACCCTCTCACCCCCAGCTTGCTGGGATGTCTGGGCCCTTGATTCTGTTTTTGAGGAGTGTTCACCTGCCAACTTGCTAGCAATTAGGGCAGAGAGAGACCAACACTGACAACGACAGCTGCCACCTGACTACACTTCACAGCCAGAAATGCATGTTGAATGAGGTTCCATGCTGGGAGAGGATTGGTTATACCTGCATGGAGACAGGTAGAAGGCTTAGATCTGGGCTGCCATTGTTAATGTGCTGAAGTTGAGCCATAGGTCCACCATTGGAGCCCCATTATCAGCACAGCACAGACTGGAACATGTGTTCACCAGCAAGGTACCATTGTGAGTGTACTCACAGCAGGATATGACTCCTATGGCAGAAGACTTTGTGAGCATGCACATGACAGGGACAGGTTGATAACTGAGCCCATTATCCTTCCCTGCAGCAGTGGATTTTGTTGGCACATATACAAAGTGGCAGGTGCCATCAGAGAATTGCACATCCTTGGTGTTAGACAGCCATTGGGGAGAAGTTCACAGTGGTTCCTCACTTGATGGGAATGCTCCAGTGTGTGTGCCTCACATAGCAGCTTAAAGCTGGATCTAGAGCAAACATATATGGGGAGAGGCCTTACATAGAAGCACCTGTTCCAGGCAGGTCCCAGGTCAACATCCAGGCAGGCTTTGGTCACCAAAACACCATTCAAACACCTATCGAGATGAAAACAGCCAAGACACTCTGAGGAAAGACTTGCCAGGAATACATGTGAAAAACAGCCCTCACACCAAAAGTATCGGACTCACACTGTCTACACAGTGACAGTCCCACAAGATAACACCCCTTCAAGTCCACATAGAAAACTGTTTTTCTTAAACTCATAGAGATGGAAAAGGTAAGTAACATGAAAAAGGAGAGAAACTACTCTCAATTAAAAGAGCAGACAAATCCCTTGAAAGAACATATAATGAAACAGACATCACCAGAAAAATAGCACCCAAGTTCAAAAAGGAGGTAACACAAACACTAAAGGTATTAAGAAAGGTTATCAATAGGAATACAGATCACTGTAACAAGGAACTAATAGCTATAAAGAGAAACCAATCAAAATTAAGCAAATCAGTTTCTGAGATATAAGCCAGTCAAGAAGCAACTAATAGCATACTAAATAATACAAAAGAACAAATAAGTGATCTGGAAGATAGAAGAATGGAAATCATTCAATCAGAACAGCAGAACAAAAGAGAAATGGAAAAAGAAAACAAAGTAGAAAACCTATGGGATAGTATAAAATGTGTCAATCTATACATAATAGAGGGACTTCCCTGGTGGCTCAAATGGTAAAGAGACTGCCTGCAATGCAGGAGATGCAGGTTCAATCCCTGGGTCATGAAGATCCCTTGGAGAGGGGAATACCAACCCACATCATTGTCCCTGCTGGAGAATTCCATGGACAGAGAAGCCTGGCAGCGTACTGTCCATGGAGTCGTAAATAGTCAGACATGACTGAGCGACTTTCACTCACTCACTCATACATAATAGGGATCCAGAAGGAGAAGAGGGAAAGAAGGGAATCAAAAATGTATTTGAAGTAATCATGGCTGAAAATTTCCCAAACCCAAAGAAGGAAACAGATCCAGGTACAGGAAGCACAGAGGGTCTCAAACAAAATGAAATCATACAGATCCACGGCAAGATATAATTAAACTGTCCTAACTTAAGTGGCATAATTAAAATGGCAAGAGATAGACATAAAGAAGTTTCTAAAGGTAGCAAGAGAAAAACAAAGAGTCAATTACAAGGAAATCCCCAAAAGTCTATCAACTGATTTCTCTGCAGAAACTGTATAAGGCAGAAGGAAATGGCAAGATATATTCAAAGTACTGAAAGGGAAAAGCCTAAAACATATGATTCTCTACCCAACATTTAGAATTGAAGGTGAAATAAAGAATTTCTTAGACAAAGCAAAAACAAAAAAACTATATCACTAAATCTAACCTAAAATAAATATTGAAATATTTTCTATAAACAGAAAAGAAACAAGAAACTGTAGGCAAGGACTGAAGATCACTTAGATAAGTGAATATGAAGGTACAGAAGATCACAAAATAAAAGGATTGGTGATCACTTAAAAGAGCCAGGGTATAGACTGAAAAACAATCGTAGAAATATGTATATTACAATATGTAAAATAAATGACCAGTGCAAGTCTGATGCATGAAACAGAGCACTGAAAGCCGGTGCTGTGGGACAACATAGAAGGATGGGGTGGGGAGGGAGGTGAGAGGGGGTTCAGGATGGGTACACAGGTGCACCCATGGCTGATTCATGTCAATGTATGGTAAAACACACCACAATATTGTAAAGTAATTGTCCTCTAATTAAAATAAATAAATTTATTAAAACATCAAAAAGTTTGCAAAAGTGATTATCAGTTCAGTTCAGCTTGGTTGCTCAGTCATGGTTGACTCTATGCAACCCCATGGACTGCAGCACAACAGGTTTCCCTGTCTATCACCAACCCCCAGAACCTACTCAAACTCATGTCCATTGAATCGGTGATGCTATCCAACTATCTCATCCTCTGTCATCCCTGTCTCTTACCACCTTCCAACTTTTCCAGCATCAGTGTCTTTTCCAATAAGTCAGTTCTTCACATCAGGTGGCCAAAGTATTGAAGTTTCAGTTTCAGCATCAGTCCTTCCAATAAATATTCAGGACTGGTTTCCTTTAGGATGGACAGGTTGTATCTCCTTGCAGTCCAAGGGACTCTCAAGAGTCTTACCCAACATCTCAGTTCAAAAAGCATCAATTCTTTCGTGCTCAGCTTTCTTTATATCCTAAATCTCACATCCATACATGACTACTGGAAAAAAAAAACATAGTTTTGAATAGATGGACCATTATTGGAAAGTAATGCCACTTCTTTTTAATGTGCTATCTAGGATCATCATAACTTTTCTTCCAAGGAGAAAATGTCTTTTAATTTCATGGCTGCACTCACCATAGCAGTGATTTTGGAGCCCCCCAAAATAAAGTCTGTCACTGTTTCCATTGTTTCCCCATCTATTTGCCATGAAGTAATGGGACTGGATGCCATGATCTTAGTATTCTGATTGTTGAGTTTTAAGTCAACTTTTTCACTCTCCTCTTTTACTTTCATCAAGAGGCTCTCTAGTTCTTCTTTGCTTTCTGACAGAATGATCTCTCTTCATTTCAAGGCAAACCATTCACTATCACAGTAATCCAAGCCTATGCCCTGACAAGTAATGCTGAAGAAGCTGAAGTTGAATGGTTCTATGATCACCTACAAGACCTTCTAGAACTAATACCTAAAAAAGATGTCCCCTTCATTATAGGGGACTGTATGCAAAAGTAGGAAGTTAAGAGATACCTGGCGTAACAGGCTAGTTTGACCTTGGAATACAAAATGAAGCAGGTCAAAGATTAACAGAACTTTGCCAAGAGAATGCACTGGTCATAGCAAACACCCTCTTCCAACAACATAAGAGAAGACTCTACATATGGACATTACCAGATGGTCAACACTGAAATAAGATTGATTATATTCTTTGCAGCCAAAGATGGAGAAACTCTATACAGTCAGCAAAAACAATACCAAGAGCTGACTGTGGCTCAGATCATGAACTTCTTATTGCCAAATTCAGATTTAAATTGAAGAAAGTAGGGAAAACCACTAGACCATTCAGGGACAACCAAAATTAAATCCCTTACAATTATACAGTGCAAGTGACCAATAGATTCAAGGGATTAGATATAACAGACAGAGTGCCTGAACTATGGATGGAGGTTTGTGACATTGTACAGGAGGCAGGGATCAACACCATTCCCAAGAAAAAGAAATGCAAAAAGGCAAAATGGTTGTCTGAGAAGGCCTTAGAAGTATCTAAGAAAAGAAGAGAAGTTAAAGGCAAAAGAGAAGGAAAGATATACCCATTTGAATGCACAGTTCCAAAGAAAAGCAAGGAGAGATAAGAAAGCCTTCCTCACTGATCAATACAAAGAATTAGAGGAAAACAACAGAATGGAAAATACTAGAGATCTCTTCAAAAAAAATTAGAGACACCAAGGGAATATTTCATGCAAAGATGAGCACAATAAAGTACAGAAATGGTATGGACTTAACAGAAGAAGATATTAAGATGGAATGGCAAGAATACACAGAAACACTATACAGAAAAGGTCTCCATAACCCAGATAATGTTGATTTGATCATGCACTGAAAACCAGACAACCTGAAATGAGAAGTCAGTTGGATCTTAGGAAGCATCACAAAGCTAGTAGAGGTGATTGAATTCCAGTTGAGTTATTTCAAATCCTAAAAGATGATGCTGTTAAAGTGCTGCACTCAATAGGCCATTAAATCTGGAAAACTCAGCCGTGGCCACAGGATTGGGAAAGGTTAGTTTTCCTTCCAACTCCATAGAACATTTCAACTACCACACAATTACACTCATCTCACATGCAGGTAAGGAAATGCTCAAAATTCTCCAAGCCAGGGTTCAACAGTATGTGAACCATGAACTTCCTGATGCTCAAACTGGATTTAGAAAAGGCAGAGAAATCAGAGATCAAATTGCCAGCATCCAATTGAATGCTGGATCATTGAAAAAGCAAGAGAGTTCCAGAAATACATATACTTTTGCTTTATTGATTATGCTAAAGCCTTTGTGGCATCACAACAAACTGGAAAACTCTTCAAGAGATGGGACTAGCAGAGCACTTGACCTGCCTCCTGAGAAAGCTGTATGGAGGTCAAGAAGCAATAGTTAGAATGGGATATGGAACAACAGACTGTTTCCAAATTGGGACAGGAATATGTCAAGGCTGTATATTGTCACTGTGCTTATTTAACTTATATGCAGATTGCATGATGCAAAGTGCCAGGCTGGATGAAGCACAAGCTGGAATCAAGACTGCCAGGAGAAGTGATTAAGACTGCAATTAATAGCAAAAAGTTAAATATGAAAATGTTAAATAGGATATTAAAATAAAAGAATGTTGCAGAGAATAGTAAGAAATATAGACTTTTAGAATGCACTTAAACTCATGTAATTCTAAAGCAAGTAAATATAGTTATGGTTTAATATAATTGAAAACCAGGCTAATCACAAATATATACACACACACTGTATGTATATTAAAAAGAAGAAACAGAGAAAGTAACTCAAGCATAACACAAAAGAAAACCATGAAACAAAAACAAGAGGAAAAGCAAAAAAAATGGACAAAGGAGGACTACAAAAGCAGCTGGAAAATAAGGTTTAAGATGACAATAAACTACATGCCTATCAATAACAACTTTAAATGTCAGTGGCCTAAATGCCAGGATCAAAACATATAGAATAACTGATTGGATTTTAAAAAAAGAACCTTCTCCCTAGAAGAGATTCACTTTAGGATGAAAAACATGCATAGATTGAAATTGAAGGGAGAGTTAAAAATATTTCATGCAAATATGAATGACAAGAAGAAAGGGCAGCAATGTCTAAATTAGACAAATAGACTTTAAGACAGATTCCATAAAGAAAGACAAAGAAAGTCACCATACAATAATAGAGATCAAAACAAGAAAGGATATAGCACTCTTTAACATATATGTACCTGAAATGTTGTTATTGTTCTGTTTCTAACTCACGTCTCTTTTTGACCCCATAGACTGCAGCATGTCAGACTTCTCTGTCATTCATATATCCCAGAGTTTGCTCAAATTTGTGTCCATTGAATCAGTGGTGCTATCTAACCATCTCATCCTCTGCCACCCTCTCCTCCTTTTGCCTTCAGTCTTACCCAGCATCAGGGTCATTTCCAATGAGTTGTCTCTTTGAATGAGGTGGTCAAAGTATTGGAACTTTATAAATATTCAGACCTTCCAATGAGTATTCAGTGTTTATTTCCTTTAGGATTGACTGGTTTGATTCCTTCGCTGCCCAAGGGACTCTCCAGAGTCTTCTGTAGCACCATAATACAAAAGCATCACTTTTGCAGCACTCAACCTTCTTTTTGGTCCAACTATCACATCCATACCTGACTACTGGAAAAACCATAGTTGGACTATGTGAACTTTTAGCAAAGTGATGTCTTAGCTAAAGTAGCACCTAATTATACAAAACAAAACAGACAAGAATCCAAATATAGTAGGAAACTTTAATACCCTACCAATATCTATGGCCAGATCATCTAGACAGAAAATGAATAGGACAACAGAGATATTAAATGTCACAATAGAATAGTCAGATTTAATTTACAAGTACAGGTCTCTACATTCAAAAAACCTAGAATGCACATTCCATTTGAGAACACATGGAACATTCTCTAGAATTGACTATATAGTAAGACAAAGTACAAGTCTCAACAGATTTAAGAAGACAGAAATTATTTCAAGCATCTTTCTTGACCAAAATGGAATGATATTACAAATTAGGCACAGAGGAAAAATGGGGGGCAATTGATCCCATGGACACTGAATAACATACTGCTTAAAAAAAAAAACCAATGGGTCAATGATGACATCAAAGAAGAAATTAGTAAGTACCTTGAGACAAAGGATCACAAGAACAGAACCTTACAAAATCTACAGGATGTCGCAAAAGCAGTTCTAAGAAGGAAGATCATATCAAAATATCTTCCTCAAGAAACAGGAAAAACATCTCAAATAAACAACCTAACTGATCACCTAAGAGAATTAGGAAGATAAGGACAAACAAAACCTAAAGTCAAAGAATGATGGGAATAATAAAGATCAGAGATGAAATAAATAAAATAGAAATAAAAAAATAGAAAAGTACAGTAAAACCAAGAGCTATTTTTTTGAAAAGACAAAAGTAAAATTGGCATACCTCATCAGGAAGAAAAGAGAAACAAAATAAAAAATAAATAAAAGAGGAGAAATAATAATCAATACTGCAAAATATTTTTTTAATTAAGAAAATACTACAAACAGTTGCATGTTAGCAAATTGGACAATCTAATTTTTAGAAATGTACATTCTGCCAAAACTGAGTCAAGAAGAAATCAATAATTTGAACAGATTTATCACTAGAAGTGAAACAGACTCTGTAGTTTAGAAAATGCCCTACAAACAAAAGTCCAGGATCAGAGGGCTTCACTAGTGTTATCTACAAAATATATAAAGAAGAATTTATACCTATCATTCTGAAACTATTCCAAAAGCTTAAAAAGAAGGGAACACTCCCAAATCCATTATATGAAGCCACCATTACCCTGACACCAAAATCAGACAATGACACTACAAACAGTGGAAATTACAGGCTAATATGTTTGATGAATATGGATGCAAAACTCTCTGAAAAATATTAGCAAAGCAAATCCAACAATATGGTTTGGATTTGGAGGCCATGATCAAGTTGGATTCATCCCAGAGTCTCAAGGATGGTTCAAAATACACAAATCAATGAATGTGACACATCAAGTTGTGTTATTCCACACAATAGATGTGGAAAAAGTATTTGATAAGATTCAACATCCTTTCATGATAAAAAGATGAAATGCAGATTGCCAATAGGCACATGAAAAGACGCTCCATATTGCTAATTATAGACAAATGCAAATCAAAATCACACAGATGCATCACCTCACACTGGTCAGAATGACTATCATTAAAGAGTCAGTAAATAAAAAATCCCGGGGAAGGTGAGAGGAAAAGGGAACCCTATTATATTGTGGTGGGGTGGTAGATTGTTGCAACTCCCATGTGAAACATTATGGAGAAACCTTAAAAACTAGAAATGGAGCTCCCATATGATCCAGAAATTCTACTTCTACGTGTATACCTGGAAAATACAAAAACTCTAATTCAAAAAGAGTTTGGGTTGACCAAAAGTCATTTGGATTTTTCTATAGTGAGTGAAGTCACTCAGTCATGTCCAACTCTTCGCACCCCCAGGGACTGTAGCCTACCAGGCTCCTCTGTCCATGGGATTTTCCAGGCAAGAATACTGGAGTGAGTTGCCATTTCATTCTTCAGGAGATTTTTCCAACCCAGGGATTGAACCCAGGTCTCCCTCATTATAGGCAAACGCTTTACCTTCTGAGCCACGAAAGAAGTCCTGAATCTTTCCATAAGATGGTATAAAAATCCTTGAATGAACTTTTTGGCCAACACAATACATGCACTCCAATGTTCTTAGTGGTGCTACATATAAGACTCAACACACGGAAACAACCAAAGTTCCCATCAACATATAACTGTCTTAAGATGTGGTACACATATCAAGGAACTATCACCCAGTCATAGAGTGAAATATAGCATTTGCAGCAAAAAAAGATGAACCTAGAAATATGATGCTGTTAAAGTACTGCACTCAGTATGCCAGCAAATTTGGAAAATTCAGCAGTGGCCACTGGACTGGAAAAGGTCAGTTTTCATTCCAATCCCCAAAAAAGCAATGCCAAGGAATGTTCAAATTATGGTACAATTGCACTCATTTCACATGCCCGCAAGATTATGCTCAAAATCCTTCAAGCTAAGCTTCAGGAATTGGTTAACTGAGAATTCCAGAAGGACAAGCTGGATTTAGAAAAGGCAGAGGAACCAGAGATCAAATTGTCAACATATGCTGGATCATAGAAAAAGCAATTCCAAAAAATAATTTACTTCTGATTAATTGACTGCACCAAAGTCTTTGACTGTGTGTATCTCAACAAACTGTGGAATATTCTTAAAGAAATGGGAATACCAGACCATATTACCTGTCTCCTGACAATCTACATGCAAGACAAGAGCAACATTTATAACTGGACATAGAACAACAGACTTACAAAAAATTGGGAAAGGAATACATCAAGGCTGTATATTGCCACCCTGCTTATTTAACTTATATGCATCATGCAAAATGCCAGACAGGATGAAGCACAAGTTGGAATCAAGATTGCCAGGAGTAATATCAACAACCACAGATATGTAGATGATACTTTAATGGCAGAAAATGAAGAGGAACTAAAGAGCCTCTTGATGAATTTGAAACAGTAGAGTGGAAAAAACTGGTTTAAAATACAACATTCAAAAAATGAAGATAATAGCATCCAGTCCCATAACTTCATGGCAAATAGATGGGGAAAATGTGGAAACAGTGTCAGAATTAATTTTCTTGGGCTCCGAAATCAATGCAGACAATGACTGCAGCCATGAAATTAAAAGACACTTGCTTCTTGGAAGAATAGCTATGACAAGCCTAGACAGTATATTCAAAAGCAGAGACATAACTTTGCTGACAAAGGTCTGTCTAGTCAAGCTATGGTTTTTCCAGTATTCATGTATGGATGGGAGAGTTGGACAATAAAGAAAGCTGAGTGACAAAGAATTGATGCTTTAGAACTGTGGTGCTGAAGAAGACTCTTGAGTCCCTTGGACAAAGATCAAAACAGTCAATCATAAGGGAAATTAACGCTGAATGTTCATTGAAAAGACTGATGCTGAAATTGAAGCTCCAACACTTTGGCTGACTGATGTGAAAGGCTGACTCATTTCAAAAGACTCTAATTCTGGGAAAGGTTGAGGTCAAGAGGAGAAGGGGGCAAGAGAGGAAGAGATGGTTGGATGGCATCTCTGACTCAATGGACATGAGTTTGAGCATACTAAGGGAAAGAGTGAAGGACAGAAAATCCTGGCATGTTGCAGTTCATGGGGTCTCAAAAAGTTGGATGTGATTAAGCGACTGAACCATAACAAGAGGTCATACTTAAGGAAATAAATCAGGTCAAGAACAAAAGTATTACATGATGTTACTCACCCACTTCCAGCACAGAATAGAAGACTCTACAAATGGACATCACGAGATGGCCAACACTGAAATCAGAATGATTATATTCTTTGCAGCCAAAGATGCAGAAGCTTTATACAGTCAGCAAAAACAAGACTGGGAGCATACTGTAGCTCAGATCATGGACACCTTAATGACAAATTCAGACTTAAATTGAAGAAAGTGGGGAAAACCACTAGACCATTCAGGTATGACCTAAATCAAATCCCTTTTGATTATACAGTGGAAGGGAGAAATAGATTTAAGGGACTAGACCTGATAGACAAAGTGCCTGAAGAACTATGGACAGAGGTTCATGACACTGTACAGGAGATATGGAGCAAGACCATCCCGAAGAAAAAGAAATGCAAAACAGCTGTCTGAGGAGGCCTTACAAATAGCTGTGAAAAGAAGAGAAGCGAAAAACAAAGGAAAAAAGGAAGATATACCCATTTGAATGCAGAGTTCCAAAGAATACCAAGGAGAGATAAGAAAGTCTTCCTCAGCGATGAGTGCAAAGAAATAGAGGAAAACAATAGAATGGGAAAGTCTAGAGATCTCTTCAAGAAAATTAGAGATACTAAGGGAATATTGCATGCAAAGATGGGATCAATAAAGGACAGAAATGGCATGGACCTAACAGAAGCAGAAGATATTAAGAAGAGGTGGCAAGAATACACAGAAGAACAGTACAAAAAGATTTTCATGACCCAGATAATCACGATGGAGTGATCACTCACCTAGAGCCAGACATCCTGGAATGTGAAGTGAAGTGGACCTTAGGAAGCATCACTACAAATAAAGCTAGTGTAGGTGATGGCATTCCAGGTGAGCTATTTCAAATCCTAAAAGATGATGCTGTGAAAGTGCTGCACTCACTATGCCAGCAATTTTGGAAATCTCAGCAGTGACCACAGGACTGGAAAATGTCAGTTTTCATTCCAGTTCCAAAGAAAGTCAATGCCAAAGAATGCTCAAACTACCACACAATTGCACTCATCTCACACGCTAGTAAAGTAAAATTCTCCAAACCAAGCTTCAGCAATATGTGAGCCATGAATTTCCAGGTGTTCAAGCTGGTTTTAGAAAAGGCAGAGGAACCAGATATCAAACTACCATCTGCTGGATCAACGAAAAGCAAGAGAGTTCCAGATAAACATCTATTTCTGCTTTATTGACTATGCCAAAGCTTTTGACTGTGTGGATCACAATAAACTGTGGAAAATTCTGAAAGAGATGGGAATACTAGACCATCTGACATTCCTCTTGAGAAGTCTGTTTGCTGGTCAGGAAGCAACAGTTAGAACAGACATGGAACAATAGACTAGTTCCAAATATGAAAAGGAGTACGTCAAGGCTGTATATTGTCACCCTGCTTATTAAATTTATCTGCAGAGTACATCATGAGAAACCCTGGACTGGAGGAAACACAAGCTGGAATCAAGATTGCTGGGAGAAATATCAATAAACTCAGATATGCAGATGACACCACCATTATGGCAGAAAGCAAAGAAGAACCAAAGAGCCTCTTGATGAAAGTGAAAGAGGAGAGTGAAAAAGTTGGCTTAAAGCTCAACATTCAGAAAACTAAGATCATGGCATCTGGTCCCATCACTTCATGGGAAATAGATGGGGAAACAGTGGAAACAGTGGCTGACTTTATTTTTGGTGGCTCTAAAATCGCTGCAGATGGTAATTGCAGCCATTAAATTAAAAGATACTTACTCCTTGGAAGCTAGTTATGGCCCACCTAGAATGCATATTAAAAAGCAGAGACATCACTTTGTCAACAGAGTTTCGTCTAGTCAATGCTATGGTTTTTCCAGTAGTCATGAATGGATATAAGTTTTGGACTATAAAGAAAGCTGAGTACTGAGGAACTGATGCTTTTGAACTGCAGTGTTGGAGAAGACTCTTGCCAATCCCTTGGGCTGCAAGGAGATCCAACAAGTTCATCCTAAAGATCAATCCTGGGTGTTCTTTGGAAGGATTGCTGTTAAAGCTGAAACTCCAATATTTTGGCCACCTGATGAGAAGAGCTGACTCATTTGGAAAGACCCTGATGCTGAGAAAGATTGAGGACAGGAGGAGAAGGGGATGACAGAGGATGAGATGGTTGGATGGCATCACCGACTCAATGGACATGTGTTTGGGCAGACTCCGGGAGTTGGTGATGGACAGGAAGGCCTGGCGTGCTGCAGTCCATGAGTTCACAGATAGTCAGACACGACAGCAAAGAACTGAACTGATATGTGGAATTTATAATAAAATAGAAGCTAATATATTAACATATACAAAACAGAAACAGACTCAGACATAGAAACATTTATGTTTATCAAAGGAACAAAGAAAGGAAGGAGAGACAAATTAAGAATGTGGGATTGACTGATAAAATCTATTGTACATAAAAGACTAAGCAATTAAGATTTATTTTATAACACAAGGAAATATATTCAATATCTCATCAATTCAGTTCAGTTCAGTCGCTCAGTTGTGTCCGACTCTTTGCAACCCCATGAATCACAGCACGCCAGGCCTCCCTGTCCATCACCAACTCACGGAGGTCACTCAAACTCATGTCCATCGAGTCGGTGATGCCATCCAGCTATCTCATTCTCTGTCGTCCCCATCTCCTCCCACCACCAATGCCTCCCAGCATCAGAGTCTTTTCCAGTGAGTCAACTCGTCGCATGAGGTGGCCAAAGTATTTCAGTTTCAGCTTTAGCATCAGTCCTTCCAATGAACACCCAGGATTGATCTATTTAGAATGGACTGGTTGGATCTCCTTGCAGTCCAAGGGACTCTCAAGAGTCTTCTCCAGCACGACAGTTCAAAAGCATCAAGTCTTCGGCGATCAGCTTTCTTCACAGTCCAACTCTCACATCCATACATGACCACGGGAAAAACCATAACCTTGACTAGACGGACCTTGGTTGGCAAAGTAATGTCTCTGCTTTTTAATACGCTATCTAGGTTCATCATAACTTTCCTTCCAAGGAGTGTTTTTTAATTTCATGGCTGCAATCACTCTTCAGTGATTTTGGAGCCCCCAAAAATTAAGTCAGCCACTGTTTTCACTGATTCCCCATCTATTTCCCATGAAGTGATGGGACCAGATGCCATGATCTTAGTTTTCTGAATGTTGAGCTTTAAGCCAACTTTTTCACTCTCCTCTTTCACTTTCATCAAGAGGCTCTTTGGTCTTCTTTGCTTTCTGCCATAAGGGTGGTGTCATCTGCATATCTGAGGTTATTGATATTTCTCCCAGCAATCTTGATTCTAACTTGTGTTTCCTCCAGCCCAGGGTTTCTTATGATGTACTCTGCATATAAGTTAAGTAAGGAGGGTGACAATATACAGCCTTGATGTACTTCTTTTCATATTTTGAATCAGTCTGTTGTTCCCTGTCCATTCTAATTGTTGCTTCCTGACCAGCATACAGACTTCTCAAGAGAAAGGTCAGGTGGTCTGTTATCCCCATCTCTTTCAGAATTTTCCACAGTTTATTGTTATCCACACAGTCAAAAGTTTTCACATAGTCAATGAAGCAGAAATAGATGTTTTCCTAGAACTCTCTTGCTTTTTGATGATCCAGCAGATGTAGGTAATTTGATATCTGGTTCCTCTGCCTTTTCTAAAACCAGCTTGAACATCTGGAAATTCATGGTTCACATATTGCTAAAGCCTGGCTTGGAGAATTTTGAGCATTACTTTGCTCAAAATTTACTTTTTGTGAGATAAGTGCAATTGTGCAGTAGTTTGAGCATTCTTTGGCATTGCTTTTCTTTGGGACTGGAATGAAAACTGACCTTTTCCAGTCCTGTGGTCACTGCTGAGATTTCCAAAATTGCTGGCATAGTGAGTGCAGCACTTTCACAGCATCATCTTTTAGGATTTGAAATAGCTCACCTGGAATGCCATCACCTACACTAGCTTTATTTGTAGTGATGCTTCCTAAGGTCCACTTCACTTCACATTCCAGGATGTCTGGCTCTAGGTGAGTGATCACCCCATCGTGATTATCTAGGTCATGAAGATCTTTTTTGTACAGTTCTTTTATGTATTCTTGCCACCTCTTCTTAATATCTTCTGCTTCTGTTAGGTCCATGCCATTTCTGTCCTTTATTGATCCCATCTTTGCATGCAATATTCCCTTAGTATCTCTAATTTTCTTGAAGAGATCTCTAGATTTTCCCATTCTATTGTTTTCCTCTATATCTTTGCCTTCATTGCTGAGGAAGACTTTCTTACCTTTCCTTGGTATTCTTTGGAACTCTGCATTCAAATGGGTATATCTTCCTTTTTTCCTTTGTTTTTCGCTTCTCTTCTTTTCACAGCTATTTGTAAGGCCTCCTCAGACAGCCATTTTGCTTTTTTGCATTTCTTTTTCTTGGGGATGGTTTGTTCCCTGTCTCCTGTACAATGCCATGAACCTCTGTCCATAGTTCTTCAGGCACTTTGTCTATCAGGTCTAGTCCCTTAAATCTATTTCTCCCTTCCACTGTATAATCAAAAGGGATTTGATTTAGGTCATACCTGAATGGTCTAGTGGTTTTCCCCACTTTCTTCAATTTAAGTCTGAATTTGTCATTAAGGTGTCCATGATCTGAGCCACAGTCAGCTCCCAGTCTTGTTTTTGCTGACTGTATAAAGTTTCTACATCTTTGGCTGCAAAGAATATAATCAATCTGATTTTAGTGTTGGTTTTCTGATAATGTGCATGTGTTGAATCTTCTCTTGTGTTGTTGGAAGAGGGTGTTTGCTATGCCCAGTGCATTCTCTTCTTAAACTCTATTAGCTTTGCCCTGCTTTATTCTGTACTCCAAGTCTAAGTTTTTCTGTTACTCCAGGTGTTTCTTGACTTTGTACGTTTGCATTCCATTCCCTATAATCAAAGGGACATCTTTTTCGAGTGTTAGTTCAAAAAGGTCTTGTAGGTCTTCATAGAACCTTCAGCTTCTTCACCACTATAGATATGTTTGAATGATTTTTTTTTTTTGTAAATGAAAGTCAGTGTCTGTGACAATCAAATATTCAAAAAGAGGTCATTAGCATCTGGGAATAATAATCAATTATTAGAGTGAAATATTCCTCTGTTTGTAAGAGGAATAGAGATCATCCCACAAATTTGTGTAAATCTCAAAGTGTCTTTGAGTAAATCACTGCAGCATTGAAAAGAAAACTGCATGGGATTTGGAAATTAAATGCATTTAACAGAATTTTTCTGTTTGGATCCATTCACTACTGCTTGGCATGAGTGATGGTTAACGGATTAATCATAGCCTAGAAATTAAGACAAAATCTTATCTAATCAGAAAGCTGATTTTCCTGCATGTTTCAATCCCAAAATTGCCTGCTTTGAAAAATCCAAAATGGGAGCTTATTAAGAAAATAATTTTGTTGTATAATTTTAAGTTAATGTATATTTTATATCTACATTTTCATGTAGATAGATTACAATAATAACAATATATCATTTGTTGACAAATTACACATAGAGACAAGTACACATTCACAGAGGTTAATAAAAACATGATATCCTTTTTTCATGCTTTCTGTATTCTTCACAGTAGATAATTCTACTCTTACTGATTGTAATTCATTCTCCCCACATTTGACTGTGAGCTATGACTAATACAAATCTTATAGTATCTGTTTCATCAATGATATCACACTGTTTTTATGATAAAATGAAAGCTCTGCTCAGTTAACCATTTACCTGCAAATAATTTCTTTCATTTATTTATACTTACATTTATCCACATTTATGCTTACATTTGTACTATTGTTTCAGAGAAGGAAACAGCAGCCGATTCCAGTGTTCTTGCCTGGAGAATCCCATAGACAGAGGTGCCTAGCAGGCTACAGTCCAACTGTTGGACATGACTGAGCGACTAAACCACCACAACCACCATATTATTGTTTCAGTTTATTTGATATTTTTATCTTTATTATTGGTTTTTGCTGTTTCCTCTTGAAAGATAGAAGCAGAAGCAGGATCAATGTCTACATTTTTTCTCTCACTTTTCTGCAGGGTATTTGCTGCTTAGGTTCCACACTAAATATGGTCTCTATTTTAAATAATCTGATACCCTAATGCTATTTCATCCTTCATCACTTTTTTCATATTATAAAACATATTTTTCAATATCTGCCCAGATTTATGCTAGATATTATGCTTGTTGGTTATTTCTATTTGGGTCACACTATATGGCTCAGCTGGTAAACAATCCACCTGCAATGCGGGTGACCTTGGTTTGATTCCTGTGGGAAGATCCCCTGGCAGAGGGCATGGCAATCCACTCCATTTTTCTGGCCTGGAGAATTCCAGGGACTATACAGTCCATGGGGTCGCAAAGCGTCAGACACGGCTGAGTGACTTTCACTTTCACTTTCATATTTCTAAACATTAACACCGTGCTTATTTTCAAAAAAACATATATGAAATGAAAAATGACTAAATAAATAATACAATTCTTAGAAGTCTCAGAAATGTCTATTCAGTTCTTAGGTGAGATAAACTATGGCTAGGTAAAATAAAGGGTAACTAGATATTTTGGGGAGGGGAGGATTAGGTATATAAAAGTACCTAGGCTTATGATCACAGTAACATCTATGTATTCTATGAAATAATGATAGTGTTCAATGTTTAAAGTATTAACTTGACTATTTATTTTCATTTCTCATGAAATCAGTTATTTCTTTTTATATGCAATTTTAGCTGACAATATTTAAAGGAATGAAAAACAGAGAAAACATTTAAATGAGTCAATGTAGCAGCCCTGAAACAAACACAAATAAAATGAATGGCAAGAAGCTATTTGAAAAAATGGGCTACTGATTCTCTTAATTCAAATTCTATATTATCACTATTACTGCTGCTGCTGCTGCTGCTGCTAAGTCACTTCAGTCGTGTCCGACTCTGTGTGACCCCATAGATGGAAGCCCACCAGGCTCCCCCGTCCCTGGAATTCTCCAGGCAAGAACACTGGAGTGGGTTGCCATTTCCTTCTCCAATGCATGAAAGTGAAAGTGAGGTAGCTCAGTCGTGTCCGACTCTTAGCGACCCCACGGACTGCAGCCTACCAGGCTCCTCCATCCATGGAATTTTCTAGGCAAGAGTACTGGAGTGGCTTGCCATTGCCTTCTCCGAGGTAGCATCAAAACTGAATATGTTTGTATATATATATATACACATACATATATGTATGCACACATGTGCTAGTATATTTACATTTGTATGCATTTTATTTCTACAAACACTTTAAAAAATTTATATTTGAAATTAATTTGCTGTACAGTAACTTAAATTCATCATTCAAATACTATTCATGCTATAAAAATAAATCTAGACACAAATTAAAAACAATAATAATTTATCAAAGAAATGTTTCACCCATTTGTATTTATTCTATTTAATTGTATCATGTAAGTATAAATTAACTTCACTGAATGTATACCACTTCATACACAATCTTTAAAACTAGATTTTCCATTGATAAAATGAAGCTAGCAATTGCTGTTTGCACCAGAAGACTCCATAAAATTAAAAACAAAGACATGAAGAAAATAAATCATTTAATTTAAATGATTTTAAATGAATCATTTAATCTTAAGGACAAAATAAATTGAGACATATTAAGATTCAGTTGTGTTGATAGCTCATATTAAAATGACTGGCTAAATTACTTAAAGATGTATAAACCAGGAGAGATAAGAAAGACTTCTTAAGTGAACTATGCAAATTAATAGAGGAAAACAATAGAATGGGAAAGACTAGAGATCTCTTGAAGAAAATTGGAAATATCAAGGGAACATTTAATGCAAATTGGGCACAATAAAGGACAGAAATGGCAAGGACCTAATAGAAGCAAAAGAGATTAAGAAGACATAGCTAGAATATACAGAAGAACTATACAGAAAAAGGTCTTAAAGACTGGGATAACCGTGATGGTGTGGTTACTCACACAGAGTCAGACATTCTGGACAATAAGTCAAGTGGGCCTTAGGAAACATTACTATGAACAAAACTAGTGGAGATGATAGAATTCCAGCTGGCTATTTAAAATCCTAAAAGAAGATGCTTTTAAAGTGTTGCACTCAATATTCTAGCAAATTTGGAAAATTCAATAGTGGCCACAGGACTGGAAATGGTCAGTTTTCGTTCCAATCTCAAAGAAGGGCAATGCCAAAGAATGTTCAAACTACTGCACAATTGCACTCATTTCACACACTAGCAAGGTAAGGCTAAAAATCCTTCAATTTAAGCTTCAACATTATGTGAGAACTTCCAGATGTACAAGGTGGATTTAGAAAAAGCAGATGAACAAGAAATCAATTTGCCTACATCTATTGGATGGCTCAGAGGTTAAAGCATCTGCCTCCAATGCGGGAGACCCGGGTTCGATCCCTGGGTCGGGAAGATCCCCTGGAGAAGGAAACGGTAACCCACTCCAGTATTCTTGCCTGGAGAATCCCATGGATGGAGAAGCCTGGTAAGCTACAGTCCATGGGGTCGCAAAGAGTCGGACACGACTGAGCGACGCAACGGAACGGATTGGATCATAGGAAAACCAAGAGAATTCAAGGAAAACATCTACTTTTGCTACATTGACTATGCTAAAACCTTTCACTGTGGATCACAACAAACTGGAAAAATTCTTAAAGAGAAGAGAATACCAGACCACCTGACCTGCCTCCTGAGAAACCTGTGTACAGATCAAGAAGCAAGAGTTAGAATCCTACAAGGAACAATGCACTGGTTCAAAATTGGGAAAGGAGTACTTCAAGGCTGTATATTGCCACCCTGCTTATTTAACTTATATGAAGAGTACATCATGCAAAATGCAAGGGTTATTGAAGCACAAGCTGGAATAAAGATTGCCAGGAGAGATATCAACAACCTCAGAGATGCAGATGATACAACTCTAATAGCAGAAAGTGAAGAGGAACTAAAGAACCTCTTGATTACAACAAAAGGGGGGAGTAAAAAGGCTGGCTTAAAACTCAGCATTTGAAAAGCTAAGATCATGATATTTGGTCCCATCACTTCATGGCAAATAGTGTTACTCAATTATTTCTGACTCTTTATGAAACCATGGACTACTATAGCCCACTAGACTCCTCTGTTTATGGAATTCTCCAGGCAAGAATACTGGAGTGGATTAGCATTCCCTTCTCTAGGGGATTTTCCTGACCCAAGGATCAAACACAGGTCTCCCACACTGCAGGCAGATTCATACTATCTGAGCCACCAGTGGAAAAAGTGACAGATTTTATTTTCTTGGGTTCCAAAATCACTGTGAATGGTGACTGCAGCCATGAATTTAAAAGACATTCACCCCTTGAAAGAAAAGCTAGGACAAACCTAGATAGCATATCAAAAAGCATAGACGTCACTTTGCCAACAGAGAAGAGCATTTGAAATACGCTTTCAAATAAAGCATTTGAAAGATCAAGAACTATCTCTACAATTATACTGAGCCTTCCAGACTGAGAAATATATAAATATAATAATAGATAATTCATAGAATATCAATCCAATTACAAAATAAAATGGAAAAACGCTAATATACTTAGCATGTAAAATAAATACAATAAGGTAGATTTTATTCATTTCAGCTTTATATGTATATTTTTTATTTTACAAAAGAGTTATAAAATCTACTAGTTGGAGGGATAAAGCAAAATGGATACTAGTGTAGTGGTTTCAAAAGTATGAAATATTATATCACTTTTGTCCATTCAAGAAATATGTAGTGAACATAATAAATTGTAAGCATACTTCTGAGCATTTATGATACAATGCTAAACAGTTACAGAAAATTCCAGACACTCTCCTGTATGCACACAATATATTGTCAAACAGCAATGACACTCCTGTGCACCTTATGTCCTAGTCTAGTTTTTAACCTGAGAGCATCAATAAAAACTAAATAACCATATACATTTCAACACAGAAACTTCAAACCTGATTTTTCAATTCATATAAATAAAAGTACAAATTATTAAAATTTAAACTTTTTAGTATATAATTTTAACAAGGGTAAAAAAAATTAAAAAACCAGTAAATGTCAGCTTTCAATGAATTACAAGCTTAATTATGTGTATTCATGAGAATATTATGAAATTGTTAAAATAAGGTATAAGACCTATTTCAGATGACCTAGAGAAATTTCTAGAAGTTATTTTTGACTGGAAAGAGAGTAGCAAAATATAAATAACAAAATCCCATTTTTATACAACTGAAAAAGTGATGTATGTATGGTTGTATATAATAAAAATCTCTGCAGAGTTATTACTCAAAGAAGAGCATGGAGTGAATATATCTTATCCCTAAATACTACTGGGGAAATAAGGCAGCAGAATGGCTAGGAGGAAACAAACAAAAAGGAGACATTTAAAAAATCTAAAATATTTTGACTTTATGTAATATATGCATGTTTTTCTACATAAATTCAAATAAAGGAAACAATTATGATAATAGCCACTAGTTATTATTTTTTCATTATTTCCCTGGTAGCACGATACCAAATTCTGCTCAGTCTTCAGCCAAGTTCCACCAAAGCATGCCATTATTATCCTCATGTAACAACTGAAGAAACAAAGTTGGTTAAATCACTTCATTCACTTATTCCAGTTCAAACAGCTAGAAACTGGTGGAGCTATTGCCTTTCACAATGTTGTACTGATGTTTCAGAATATGAGATAACTTGGTAAATGCCAAGGTGGAAATGATTTTGCAACAATAGTGAATGTGAGTTGCAGCTGTTTTTGTTTTTTATTTTTCCCCAAAGAAAGGCAATTGTTTTTGGAACAATTTAAATAAGTCTGCTTTGCAAGCTATCTCAATTACGTTAAAAGTTTGTAGCTGTGTGATGTTATGGTATACATTATGAGAATACAGAACAATTGCTTGTGATTGCTTATGCAAAATCAGTGGACTTTGAACTACTGGTGGAAGGCCAGATGTATTATTTGTGGTGTTATGTCTGTATTATAAAGTTGATTTCTCATTGATGCCATTTTAGAAGAGCAAGATGTCCTCCAGTCATGTTCCTTGCTACTTATGACTTATAACTTTATAAAACTATCTCTTCCTTTTAACTATACTTTCCCTATCCCATCTTGTTCCCATGACAGTCTAATGTCTTCAGCATTCAGCTGAGCATTGCATTGCCCAAGGAAAACTAGTCACGCGATGACTGTAAATTGCTTATATGCTTTTCCTAGAGGGTGAGTCTTCAGGCTTCTCCTTGAATTGTGATAACAGAAAAATTAAAATTGTTTGATTTATTAGCAAACAACTGATGTGAAATCTAACTTATGACAAAAATATCAATAATAAGTACTTTCTTTATGTATTGTGATTAAAAACAAAATTCTTCAGAAATCTGTATCCATTTATTAAAATAATAAATATGATTCTAATTTTCTGGAGATTTTCAAGAACAAGAAATTCATATTTGCTTTTTATAAGAGATAGATATCTGATGAGATGACCACAAAAGGACCATTTCAGATACACGATTTGGTAAAGATTTACTAGAAGGCAGAATTTATTAAATATGCTTTAAAAAAGCTGGTTTTTATAACGTTGCTTTGCTGCTGCTGCTAAGTCACTTCAGTCGTGTCCAACTCTGTGTGACCCCATAGACGGTAGCCCACCAGGCTCCACCATCTCTGGGATTCTCCAAGCAAGAACACTGGAATGGGCTGCCATTTCCTTCTCCAATGCATGAAAGTGAAAAGTGAAAGTGAAGTTGCTCAGTCGTATCCGACTCTTCGCAACCCCATGGACCACAGCCTATCAGGCTTCTCCACCCATGGGATTTTCCATGCAAGAGTACTGGAGTGGGTTGCCATTGCTTTCTCCCATAACCTTGCTTTATATCCCTGTTATAGTATCTTTATGATATTATCACATACAAAATTGTCCAAATCATAATTTTCAAGCACAACTAGCAAAGATAAATTTTTCTAGATGTCAAAAAGTTAATCATATCTGTAAAGTAGTCATTTATATGCCAAGGGAACTTGGACTAATAATTTTGAGAGTATTGTTACCCTACTAGGATGCATAAGTGTTTTATCTGTAAAGTATGTTGAACAATATATGAAGAATATTGTCATTTGTATGTGTTTCTCCTGTGGAAGATCTGCTTATCTAAGTCATCAATGGCTATTCAGATACTAGCTTATTCTTACTTTAGTTGGTATCCCTTTCTAAAAATCATATTAAAAAATAACTTTAAAAACCTTATTGGAATTGTAGCATGTATATTATCATAAGTGACCAGTCCAGGTTCGACGCATAAATTTTCCTCTGTTCATTTCTTTGCATTTGTGCTTTTTTAATAAAATTCTTTTTTAGAAATAAAAATTAAAAAAAAAAAAAACACCTTATTAAACATCTGAAAACCTGATTAAATTTCTCTAGTTGTAAAAGAATAATAATCATATTCTCTCATTTTTTACAGCAATATTAAGAATAGAACAAAATAGTAAAATACTTCCAGATCCAAAGATAAAGCATAGCAAAATTATTGAAAATTACTATTATGGGACTATTCTTATCTAAAGGCATGCATCTTAAGAAAATGATGTTAGAAGTTCCGGAAAATATATGCTACAAGTCAAGAAAATGTTCATTTCTGAAAAAAGGCCATTTATTTATGACTTAGCAACTTGGAGAAATACTTTGTAAGGGAATTCATTTAGTTATGTGAACCCTAGACCTCAATTTTCACAGGTAAATAGTAAAGCAGTTTGACTAATCTTCTAAAGCCAATCCACTTATATTTGACATGGCAATGCTTGTTAGGAAACATTTCATGGGCCAAACTCTGTATAGTAGAGCTATTTATGTTTTCCTCTCCAGTGAAATGTGAAACTCGTGATGTGAAGTAACCAAAGACATATTTTCAGTAGAAGGAACAAATGTATACATTTAACAGCATCATTATAAAAAAATAGTTTTATAATATATTGAAGAACAGGATGCATTCTATATGTACCTGGAAGATCATTAAGAACTACAGAAATAAATGCCATTTCTCTTTCATTCATAGTAGTACAAGAAAATATAAATAAATTTGTATAAACCTACTGGATAAACATACATTTAAAAATGTTTAGAGACTATGGCTTCAAAATCCTTCCTTAGGTGGGATAATTTCAAAACAAAAAATAAAATAATTTTATTATTTTCCTTTTCTTCATTGTTTATCATAGTGTATTTGGCATAATCTTTGCTAGCACTGTCATTTATACATTGACATTATGTGAAGCAAATAGCTTGGATTAAAGTGAAAATTCTTCTTTCATGCTGTTCTGAAAATAACCCAACTGATATGAAAACCATGTGTCTCAAAGCCAGCATGACTGAATGATTCAATATGATACAATATAGTGGCAAAATCAGATAGAAAACTTTTGAAATGTAGTTTATAAATAAAAACTTTGAATATTTTAAAGTATACTAAAATGCTAGTTCTTTTAAAAATTAGTTGAATGTAAAATTTGTTTAAAAATTTACATTTACTAATCAGTGTCTATTTTAAATTTGTGTGCTTTTAAAGAGGTTAATAGCAACTTTTAAAAAATGGATCATTAAATTTTCCATTAAGAGAGAAAAATATGGTATTTTTTTTATGGTATCATTTTAATTATTTTACAATACTATATTGGTTGATTTTGCCATACATTGACATGAACCTGCTCCAGGTGTACATGAGTTCCCCCTCCCGAACCCCCCTCCCACCTCCCTCCTCCCCTTATCCTCCCTCTGGGTCATCCCCGCATACCAGCCCCGAGCATCCTGTAACATGCATTGACCCTGAACTGGCGATTCGTTTCACATATGATAATATACATGTTTCAATGGCATTCTCCCAAACCATATATAGATACACTGAAAAGTCTTCAAATTTAGTAAAATACCATCAGTTTTGTAGCCCAAAGTATCATAATGATTGGTGTACAGAATAAGTTTTTCCAAAATACTGTTCATCAATGAATAACTCTTTCAGATTTTCTTACTACATTTAGACATACTCTATATCTTATTAGATATAGAAATATGACTTTATCTATAGTCTAATCACAAATGCACAGGGAAGTATGCATCTTTACAATGGAATCTTGCAACATTTTCAAAGCACCTTTTTACTTCTAATGCTGAGATGGTAAAGACTCTGCAATGCAGGAGACCTGGGTTCAATCCTTGGGTTGGGAAGGTCTCCAGAGAAGGGAATAGCAACCTACTCCAGTATTCTTGCTTGGAAAATCCCATGGACAGAGGAGCCTGGTGGACAACAGTCCATGGGGTCACAAAGAGTCAGACACTGCTGAATGACTCACACACACACAGTTGAATGCTGGCAGTTGGAAAAGGGCATTTTCCACTCCCATAGTAACAAGGTCAAATGGTGGTGAGGTCCTTGGTGAAGTTTCCAAACACATGAAGTGGGATGTTAGAAAACAAGCACTCCTGGCAGCATAAGCCCTCTGGACTAGTCTTAGCTTGATGTTCTACATATTTATCCTTCTCTCTAATTCTCAGTCTCTGAAAGTTAGACTACATAATTGTAAATAACTTCATCTAATACAGCAAAGAAAAGTTAAAAAAAAAAAAACTAAATTGTGTTTTTATATTTAAAGTATTCAATTCAGTTCAGTCCGACTCTTTGCGACCTCATGAACTACAGCACGCCAGGCCTCCATCACCAACTCCCGGAGTTTACCCAAACTCATGTCCATTGAATTGGTGATGCCATCCAACCATCTTATCCTCTGCGGTCCCCTTCTCCACCTGCCCTTAATCTTTCCCAGCATCAGGGTCTTTTCAAAAGAGTCAGCTCTTCACATCAGGTGGTCAAAGTATTGAAGTTTCAGCTTTAACATCAGTCCTTCCAATGAACACCCAGGACTGATCTCCTTTTGGATGGACTGGTGGGATCTCCTTGCTGGCCAAGGGACTCTCAAGAGTCTTCTCCAACACCACAGTTCAAAACCATCAATTCTTTGACGCTCATCTTTCTTTATACTCCAGCTCTCACATCCATACATGACTACTGGAAAAACCGTAGCCTTGACTAGATGGACCTTTTTTGGTTATTCAAAGTATATTCAGGGTCATAATCCAATCTATTGTGTTTTCATTTATGTGTTTTCTTATATATATTATTTCAAAATGCTATACATAATCAAAACTTTCCTTGATTCTGGGTCATATTATGAATGAGATTGCTTTTCCTTTTGCTAGCTTTATTTTTGTAAAACTTTTTTCTGTCCCCTTTGTGAAATCAATATCCAGCATTTATTTATTTACACTAAATAAAAAAGCATTATGACTAACATGACATTAGGTAATTAAAAATTTTAAATTCTAAAGGATCACATATTACACTATAGGTTTTCTTTAAGTGACAATTCATTTAATAAAGCTGAAAAAATATTATGAAGATTAGGTAATTTCAAAAACATGATGAACACTTAGAAAAATGACTAAGAGGTATAGAGAATACTGAAATATAAAATATTTTTAAAACAATCATTATTCATACACCTATGGTCAGTTAATCTAAGACAAAGGAGGTACATATATACAACGGATAAAAGTATCTTTGACAAGTGGTATTGAGAAAACTGGATACCTAAGTATAACTCAATGAAATTAGAACATTTCTTCATGTCATACTCAAAAATAAACTCAGAATGGTTTAAAGATCTAAATGTAAGACATGACACGATAAAACTCCTAGAAGAAGACACAGACAAAACATTGTTGGACATAAATCATAGCAATATTTTCTTAGATCTATTTCCAAAGATAAATAAAATCATAATTTTTTAAAAGGGGACCTAGTCAAACTTAAAGTTTTTGGCACAACAAAGAAAACCATAATCAAAATGAAAAGGTGACCTATGGAATGGAAGAAAATATTTGTATTCAAGGGCTTCCCTCATAGCTCAGTTAGTAAAGAATCTGTCTGCAATGCAGGAGACCTGGGTTCAATTCCTGGGTTAGAAAGATCCTCTGGAGGAGGAAATGGCAACCCACTTCAGTATTCTTGCCTGGAGAATCCCATGGACAGAGTAGCCTGGCAGACTACATTCCATGGGATCCAAAAGAGTCAGGCATGACTCAGCGACTAAACCAACCAACAGACCAACAAAGACTTAATTTCCAAAATATATAAACAGCTAACTAATATATCTCAACATCAAAAATTAAACAATGCAATCAAAATGATAGGCATAATACCTAAAGAGATACTTCTCCAAAGAAGACAAACAGGTGGTCAACAAGCACATGAAAAGATGCTCCATATCACGAATTATTTAGTTCAGTTCAGTCACTCAGTCGTGTCCGACTCTTTGTGACCGCATGAACCGCAGCACTCCAGGCCTCCCTGTCCATCACCAACACCCAGAGTTTACCCAAACCCATGTCAGTGATGCCATCCAACCATCTCATTCTCTGTCATCCCCTCTCCTCCCACCCTCAATCCTTCCCAGCATAAGGGTCTTTTCAAAAGTGTCAGCTCTTTGCATCATGTGGCCAAAGTATTGGAGCTTCAGCTTCAACATCAGTCCTTCCAATGAACACCCAGGACTGATCTCCTTTAGGATGGACTGGTTGGATCTCCTTGCAGTCCGAGGGACTCTAATTATTCACTAATTACTAATTAGTAAATAATTCACTAATTATTAGAGCAATGCAAATCAAAACACAGTGAAGTATCATCTCATACTTCAGTTCAGTTCAGTTCAGTTCAGTCGCTCAGTCGTGTCCGACTCTCTGTGACCACATGAATCACAGCACGCCAGGCCTCCCTATCCATCACCAACTCCCGGAGTACACTTAAACATATGTCCACAGAGTCGGTGATGCCATCCAGCAATCTCATTCTCAGTCGTCCCCTTCTCCTCCTGCCCCCAACCTTTCCCAGCATCAGAGTCTTTTCCAGTGAGTCAACTCTTCGCATGAGGTGGCCAAAGTATTGCAGTTTCAGCTTTAGCATCAGTCCTTCCAATGAACACCCAGGACTGATCTCCTTTAGAATGGACTGGTTGGATCTCCTTGCAGTCCAAGGGACTCTCAAGAGTCTTCTCCAACACCACAGTTCAAAAGCATCAATTCTTCAGCGATCAGCTTTCTTCACAGTCCAACTCTCACATCCATACATAACCACGGGAAAAACCATTGCCTTGACTAGACGGACCTTGGTTGGCAAAGTAATGTCTCTGCTTTTTAATATACTATCAAGGTTGGTCATAACTTTCCTTCCAAGGAGCAAGCGTCATACTTAGAATAGCTATTATCAGAAAGTCTACAAATAATAAATACTGGAAAAAGTGTGGAGAAAAGGGAACCCTCCTACACTGTTAGTGAGAAGGCAGATTGGTGGAATCAAATAGTATAGAGGTTATTTAGAAAACTAAATATAGACTTTTTACATGATCCAGCAATCCTAATCCTGGATATATATCTGAAAAGACAAAATCACTAATTCAAATAGACACATGGACTCCAATATTCACAGTAGCGCTATTTACAATAGCCAAAACACAGAAACAACAAAAGTATCCAGCAACAGACAACTGGTTGAAGAAGATGCATATATATACATACACAATGGAATATCACTCAGCCATAAAAAAAAATGAAATATTGACATTTGCAGGAGCATGAATGAACCCAGAGAATATCATACTTAGAGAGGTAAGTTGGACAGAGAAAGACAAATATTATATGATATTTCTTATATGTGGAATCTAAAAAATAATGCAATTGAATGAATACACAAAACAGAGGCAGACTCACAGACACAGAAAACAAACTCATCATTACCAAAGGGGAAACTGAGGGGAAGGGAGGGATAAATTAAGAGTATGGGATTAACAGATAAAAGCTACTCTACATAAAATAGATAAGAAACAAGGAGTTACTCTATAGCACAGGAAACTATATTCAATCTTTTGTAATAGCCTATAATGGAAAACAATCTGAAAGGAAGTTTATATAACTGAATCCTTTGCTGAACCTGAAACTAACACAATATTGTTAAATCAACTATCAGTTCAGTTCAGTTCATTTCAGTCGTTCAGTCGTGTCCGACTCTTTGCGACCCTATGACTCACAGCACTCCAGGCCTCCCTGTCCATCACCAACTCCTGGAGTTCACTCAAACTCATGCCCATCGAGTCGGTGATGCCATCCAGCAATCTCATTCTCGGTCGTCCCCTTCTCCTCCCGCCCGCAATCCTTCCCAGCATCAGAGTCTTTTCCAGTGAGTCGACTCGTCGCATGAGGTGGCCAAAGTATTGCAGTTTCAGCTTTAGCATTAGTCCTTCCAATGAACACCCAGGATTGATCTCCTTTAGAATGGACTGGTTGGATCTCCTTGCAGTCCAAGGGACTCTCAAGAGTCTTCTCCAGCACCACAGTTCAAAAGCATCAATTCTTCGGCACTCAGCTTTCTTCATAAATCAACTATACATCAATATATAAAAAAAAAGAAAAATAGAATTATTGAGTATCAAACTGTCCAGATATTTCATCTAAATATGGCATAATAGTGTCCCAGTCAAGTTTTCTGACTCTAGATCCTTTATATGACTTGAAAAAGATAAGCAATTTCATATGTTGGCTGCTGCCAAATTTTTGAAGAATTGTTGAAAAACTACAATATGCAAGACTATCCAAGGTGCTTCACTGAGTTTATATATTTATTTTTGCTCTTATTATGTTTTTCAAACTGCTTAAAAATTAGATTAAAATGATAATTGAAAACATCATATCTTGTCTTTCCAAGTAATGTACATGTATTCACTCATGGAAAGCATTGCCAACAACATTCCAAATATCTAACCTTAAAATGTAGGTCTGTCAGTTTAGAATCTTCATTTCCCTTGTCCAGAAATATCTGATAGGCATCCACAAAATATTCACATCAACTCCAGACAACTTTGGCAGAAATAGAGTAAGGCAGAAAATTATTATGTAGCCAACGTGATTGCCAAGAAGGCCAGAAGACCAAGCTTGAGTAAAAATAGAAATTAATGCAGACTAGATACAGTGGAAACATACAAAGTCATCCTAGTCCTAGGATAGCTATTAAGATTGCCATAGAATTTTTTATGTAACCATTGCTACTGCACAGCTAGATTCTCAATTTTATTACTGTTATGGATAACTTTTAATCATATGACATCAGAATGGCTTTCCCTTCTCCAGACCTCATATCTCCATTTCAGGCAGGATAGAAGACTGAGGACATATATTCTATTATCTCCCAATACTGAATCAGTGCTGTAGCTCTTTCCATCAAAAGATGTAATAAATTTTTCCATCCTTGATCTTGGTCAGGTTTTGGCATACATTACAAGAAACAGAGCGTCAAAAAATGTCTCCAGGAATAAAAGAGATATACAGGCTGCAGTTTGTTTGGTACACACCTTTTATGAAGGAGGAATACAGAAAGGATAAAAATCTGAAATGGGAGGGAAATAATGCAGGAAAAATAGAACAAAAATGAAATGTCAAATACACAATGTGAAAACAGTTCTAACGTTACTGCATGATGTAATTAAAATAGCCCAATACTTTAAGGAATAAATCTTTCTTATATGTTTTTAAAGCATTTTCATGGATTTAAAAATTATCAAATTGTATTTTCTACTTTTTGAAATTTGATGGGAATGAGATTGGGAAATCTTTTGGATAAAATTTTACTAGAATATTCTCTGCTAACAGTAAACTTATGTGATAAGAACCAAAGTACCATAGAAGTTTAGTGTGCAACAGTTTCATGAGAGAAAGAATATTGTGTCAACCTATTCCTAATTCAATTAGCAGTTTTTCTTTGGATCACAATGTATTATCCACATACCTAATCTTTATGCTCCCTAAAGTCAACTTGGAAATCCTAAAAGAATTTTAATATTTGTTTTCTAATTAGGAAATGGTCATTTTCAATTAACATACACTAAAAGCTTTTAAATAAAATATACTCACTGATACTCTTAGAACTATCAGTAACCAGAAAGCTATGGGCCTTTTACTGCATTGCTTTATATTCAGCTTTCCAAATTACTCATAAGGTTTCCCTCTTCTCTTGGATGTTTTATAAATTCTGCCCACATCCCCAAAGCTGTAAAGGGGAATCAAAGGGCTTTATCACTTGTTAAGGAGATCCTTTTCCAGTTAAACTTTTCCTTGCAACCAATCAATTTGTCAGATCAGAGGCCTATCTTTTGTGAGAGTCCCTCTGAACTAAAGCTGACAGGGTTAGGCCAGGGTCAGTTGTCTGATAAATCAAAGCAAAAGACAACTTAAAGCACTACAGCAGAGAGGGTTAGGGATTAGCACAGATGGAATTATCTGGAAATTGACATTGGTAAAAAACATATTTGTAAGAGTTAGCTCACAAGACATTTTTAACGCTCTCTTATTCCCTGCCCTCTCAAATGACATTTAGATTAATTAGAAAAGTTAGAAAAGAAAGAGACTCATAAGCCATTTATCTACCAAGTGGTAAGATTAAAAAAATTAAATCTTGATGGTCCTCAATAAAGAAGCTTAACAAAGATTAAGGGTTATCAATCTTTGCTGTAAGCTATCAAAACTGACTGACCTTAAATTGTAGAGAAATGAGATGCAGTATCACAGATGCTTTATTGAAAGTATATGTTCCAAAGCTACATAATTTAGATATTTATTTATTCAAAGTTTACAAATTTATAATTAAAAAAAAACAACATTTTCAAAATATCATACTTATCAAAAGCAAACTTATTCCTATAAGGTGTTATTCATAATTACATCAAACTTAAAGTTTAATTTATGTAGAAAATCTTTTTGTGATTGAGTCTGATAAATTCGAAGGTTGTAGTCAATGAATTAAGGTAGCTTATGTCTCTAAATTTCAGAATCAATCATTCAATTTTCTCAATTTAGGAATACTTTATATGCATGAAATATTATGTATTATATCTTACTGGTGTGCCTTGTTGTCTAAAGATGAAAAAGTAATGATTGGATATTTTTCTAACAGATAAATATTATAATCATTCCATATGGCACAAACAGAGAATATTGGTAGATTGGTAGTAATGGCAGATTGTCAATAATCTAAATAATTGTCACAAACTTTACAAAGAAATAAAAATTATTGGCTAGGGATCTGGAATTTATGTATTTCTCAAAAAAAGTAGCAAAAAGGTTCTTTTCTCTCCCTCTTGTACGTCATAAGCAGACAGCAAATTCAATGTAGATTTTTTTTTCTCACACTGAGAAAAGTGTTTACCATAGAGCAACCTAATTTAGTAAAAAAAAAAGACTTATCTTTATAAATAAAAATCAATTAAAATGTTTATTCCATAGGTTCTTTGGCTCTTAGTTTGGCAACCCTTAATTTCTATGTAAAATTATATAAATAAATATTCTATATTATTGTATAAACCTATATTTACTATATAAGATGGTCAAACAATGGAATTAAAGAAGATGGTCAAACAATGGAATTAAAGGAAAAAAAAACATTAAAAGAGGAAAATGGAGTCAAATGGCAAAGTATTTGAGACTATATCAGATTATTTTTAAGCACTCTGTTACTGATAAAAAAAAATCATTAAATGTTCTTCAGACTTTGAAATAAGAATTGTATAAGTGTTACAATATTTTTATGAGATTTGATCATTGCTTATAGAACTTAGGAAATAATAGTAAGTACATTTTTTAAAATATAGGGATTAAATATTAACAATATTTTCCTGTAATAGGATTTTTAGTCCAATTTTATTAATGTATGTTTCTGACCTATGAGACACCACATCTAAAGCAACATGTTTATTAAACAATTAAATACTTAGAGTACACAAAGTTCTTTATGTAAATGAAATGTTCCAGAGAACTTCATTCTTTCAGGATAGAAGCTTCAGCATGTAGCTGAAGACCAAAGGGCATCAGGGCAGATATGACTGGCAAATACTTATTCTACATTTACATGATATCCAGGAAATTTATGTCTACTAAAATAGAGATTTCATGGCTGCAATCAGCATCTGCAGTGATTTTGGAGCCCAAAAAAATAAAGTCTGACACTGTTTCCACTGTTTTTCCATCTATTTCCCATGAAGTGATGGGACCAGATGCCATGATCTTTGTTTTCTGAATGTTGAGCTTCAAGCCAACCTTTTCACTCTCCTCTTTCACTTTCATCAAGAGGCTTTTTGGTTCCTCTTCACTTTCTGCCATAAGGGTAGTATCATCTGGATATCTGAGATTATTGATATTTCTCCCAGCAATCTTGATTCCAGCTTGTGCTTCTTCCAGCCCAGCGTTCCTCATGATGTACTCTGCATATAAGTTAAATAAGCAAGGTAACAATATACAGCCTTGACGTACTCCTTTTCTTATTTGGAACCAGTCGGTTGTTCCATGTACAGTTCTGACTGTTGCTTCCTGCTTACTCCTTGGAAGGAAAGTTATGACCAACCTTGATAATATATTAAAAAGCAGAGACATTACTTTGCCAACAAAGGTCCGTCTAGTCAAGGCTATGGTTTTTCCCGTGGTCATGTTTGGATGTGAAAGTTGGACTGTGAAGAAAGTTGATCACCGAAGAATTGATGCTTTTGAACTGTGGTGTTGGAGAAGACTCTTGAGAGTCCGTTGTACCGCAGGGAGATCCAACCAGTCCATTCTAAGGGAGATCAGTCCTGGGTGTTCATTGGAAGGACTGATGCTAAAGCTGAAACTGCAATACTTTGGCCACCTCATGCGACGAGTTGACTCACTGGAAAAGACTCTGATGCTGGGAAAGGTTGGGGGAGGGAGGAAAGGAGGACGACCGAGAATGAGATGGCTGGATGGCATCACCGACTCTGTGGACATGAGTTTGAGTGTACTCTGGGAGTTGGTGATGGATGGGGAGGCCTGGCGTGCTGTGATTCATGGGGTCGCAGAGAGTCGGACACAACTGAGCGATTGAACTGAACTGAACTGAAAATAGAGATAGTTTTTCTCAGATGAGAGTGAAGAGGGAGAGTCTATCCAAGTGCTTATTTCACTCATGGAGATAGGAGGCAGATTATTTACAATTTGGAAGAAAGAGATAAAATGGAGTATAATGAAGACTTTTCTATAATAGTACCAAAAGAAGAATGATATGGTTGTCCAGATTCTAAAATTATGAAAAGTGGAGACCCATCTATAGTAAACAAAACAACAACAAAAAAAGGCACGTTTTTATTGACCCAGAGGAAAAGATAAACACCACATATCTGACCGAAATTATTGAAAGGTAAGACACTCCAACATAGCATCATATGGGGTAAAAGAAATATAAGATTGCTTTTCATTAATTAAATATTTCTAAATATTCTTTAGGATCAGATAGATATTTCAGAAGCAATAATTCTAGACATATTTATGTCATTAAAAGTAGAAGATAGAAACTCCACAGTTTTAAATTTCATTACTGGATCCACCAAGAGTCCAAAAGTAGCATCACTGAAAGTGTTCATCAAAGATGTACCACCATGACTTAAATCAGAAGATGATTTCCTAGATGATTCAAGTATCTTCACATGGGGGCATGCTGGGGTTCATACAACTACAGTACTCTTTAGCACTTGTTTAAATTAGGAGTAGAATATTAAGACTTCATAATCCATTACACTAACAATATGAAATGAAATGCTCCAAGGTATGTACCTAAACGAATACTGGTCATTGCTCTTTAGTGAAGCTTCCCCCAAACAAAGAAAAGCTTTAGAGCTCTATTCCAAGATATTTTAAATACTCCTCTTTGGGATAAAGAAAAGCCTTTATTCAACATTCAAATTTCTTCTGGGCACCTATCTTAAACCACAAGTGTTTGGTTAAACTTTGAAAAATGATGGCATGACTATTCAAGGGAAGTAGACCAAAGAAAGCATTGTGACAATATTCATCAAAGAAGCACCAGAATAGCACAGATGAATGCCAATTGTGGTTCCAAATACCACCAGATAGTTCTTAAGAAATGAAGTAAGCCTTCTGGATTCTCCTGATCAGTTGCTCTCCACCTACTTTTCTAATTAAAATAAAGTGCCATGTCACAGTTGTGTGTATCTCCAATAAAGATTGCAGGTGAGGGTGGTCCCAAAGAACCATCATACAATAATTCTAGATTTAAATACTATGAAGACTCAAACCAGATTTAAACTTTTACGGATGCTTCAGAACATTGAATTAGGTGAAAGTCCACTTGCAGTTTTCATGTATACTTGAGTAAGAAGAGATTTCGGGTTATACATCTATTATCAGAGGTTGATGAGTTTCTATGTTTCATAGAGGATAAGCCAAAGAGGTCAACTGAAACACTTTCTTGTGTGCTGAATCAAAGGACCTGAAGAAGGTCAAATTATTCTTCAAATATTTTTGTTGCTACCACAGACAATGTAGAAGTTAATGCCCCAAACTAGAAGTCAGTTTATGAAACAATCCTAAAGTATGAGAGTGTGCTTTCATAATTGAATCTAACAACAGTGATAGACAGGAGAATCCAGCAGACAAAACAAATAGGCATTTTGAACTGTTCATCATGAAGTGGAAAATAACTCCAGAAGAGGTGAATTATTTTTACTGCCAAGATATTTCAGAAGTCCCAATTGGACCATGCCTTCTTAATTATATCTCAACATTTCAAGTACAGTTAGAAGAGAAGAAGAATGTTATCACTGGGTTCCTCAGGAGTGAAGGACAGGACTCTGATATACAGATATGGACCTTAGCTGTTTCAGCATTCCAGTTCATCAGTGAGGCTGAGTGGGGCTACTACTAGTGATGTGGATTTGTTTACTTGCCTCAAACACCCAAATGGAACAGAAAAAATGCCACTTGCTTTTTCCTCACTTCTTTGGTACTCACAGTAATGCATAAGAACACGGTAAACGAAGAAGAAAAGGAGTGATGGAGACATTATCCTTAAATGTTTTCACCTTATTCTTTACAAGGGAAGAAATATCTTTTTTGTGACTTCACACTGTCAGCTTTTTCATCTTTCAGAAATTCTGTATTGAACACTTATTTTTAAAATGTTCTTCAGATAGAAGTTCCTTTTATCATATGTTTTGTATATTTTTCCATAACCAGGAAAGTTTTGCTCTTTTTCTGATTTGTTTGGAATATTAATCCTTTATAATAAATTATCACATCCATGACATAATGATATTCTATAGACAGTATATGTTGATATTGTCAAATATATATTTGTTATTTATTATTGATATACTAACAGCATGTTTTTCTTGCCTTCATTGTGGTGAAATAAAATAACTGATAATCAAAAAAATATACTTTGGAACATATAAGATTTTGCACAGGAAACCATAAACATAATAAAAAACACAACCTAAGGACGAAGACTAAATATTTGCAAACCATGTGACCTACAAGGGATTCATTTCCAAAATATATAAACAACTCACAAAACTCAGTAACAACAACCACAAAACTGTGATCGAAAAAATGGGCAGAAGATTTAAACAGACATTTCTTCAGAGAAGACATACCAAGGGCCAAAAGGGCCAATAGGCACATGAAAAGATGCTCAACATCATTAATTATTAGAGAAATGCAAATCAAAACCATAAAAAAATAAGAATAGATTATTCTTACACAAGTCAGAACAATCATCATTAAAAGTCTACAAGTATGACTTCCCTGGTGGTACAGTGAATAAGAATCTGCCTGCCAATGCAAGGGAAACAGATTCAATCCAAGGTCTAGGAAGATTCCACATGCTGAAGTCTAAGTCCATGAACCCCACCTACTGAGCCTGAACACTGTTACTACTGAAGCTCATGTGCCTAGGGCTTGTGCTGCATAGTAAGAGAAGCCAGCACAATGAGAATCCTGTGCACTGCAACATAGAGTACCTTCCCCTCCGTGCAACTAGAGAAAGCCCCCACAGCAAGGAAGATCCAGTGGAACCAAAACAATTAAATGAATATTTTTTTTTTTAAAAAGGTGTTCACCTGTGGCTGATTCATGTTCAATTCAGTTCAGTCGCTCAGTCGTGTCCAACTCTTTGCGATCCCATGAATCACACCCACCAGGCCTCCCTGTCCATCACCAACTCCTGGAGTTCACTCAAACTCATGTCCATTGAGTCGGCAATGTCATCCAGCCATCTCATCCTCTGTCGTCCCCTTCTCCTCCCGCCCCCAACCTTTCCCAGCATCAGAGTCTTTGCCAGTGAGTCAACTCGTCGCATGAGGTGGCCACAGTATCGGAGTTTCAGCTTTAGCATCAGTCCTTCCAATGAACACCCAGGATTGATCTCCTCTAGAATGGACTGGTTGAATCTCCTTGCAGTCCAAGGGACTCTCAAGAGTCTTCTCCAAAACCACAGTTCAATAGCATCAATTCTTCAGCACTCAGCTTTCTTCACAGTCCAACTCTCACATCCATACATGACCACTGGGAAAACCATAGCCTTGACTAGATGGACCTTGGTCGGCAAAGTAATCTCTCTGCTTTTTAATATGCTATCTATGTTGGTCATAACTTTCCTTCCAAGGAGTAAGCGTCTTTTAATTTCATGGCTGCAATCATGTTAGTGTATGGCAAAAACCATAACAATATTGTAAAGTAATTATTGTCCAGTTGAAATTTTAAAATATTAAAAAATAAAAAGGTATACAAGTAGTAAATGCTGAAAAGGTTGTAGGGATATGAGAACCCTCCATCACAGTTGGTAGGAATGTGAATTGGTGCATCCACTATGGAAAATAGTATGGAGTTTCCTTAAAAACTAAAAACAGAAAAGCCAAATGATCCAGCAAGTGGGATCCATATGATCCCACTCTTGGACATATATCCATAAAAATATAAAAACTCTAATTCAAAGAGATATATGTAACTCAGTGGTCATTGCATCACTATTTACAATAGCCAAGGTTTGGAAACAATACAAGTATTTAACAATAGATGATTAACTTAAGAAGATGTGGTATATAGATTCAATGAATATTACTAAGTCATAAAAAAGAATGAAACAATGCCATTTGCAGCAATGCAGATGGAACTAGAGATTATCATGCAAGTAAGTTAGAAGGAAAAAAAAAACAAATATCATATATTAACACTTCTATGTTACACAAATGAACTTAATTAGAAAACACAAACAGACTCAAATATTGAAAACAAACATATTTACCAAAGAGAAGAGGGGGTGGGAAACCATAAATTAGGACTTTGGGATTAACACATACAAAGTAGTATACATAAAATAGATTAAAAAAAATCAAAACATGGGGAACCACATTCAGTATCCTGTAATAAACCATAATGGAAAAGAATATGATAAACAAAATCACTTTGCTGTATGGCAGAAACTGACAAGGTTTAAATCAACTATACTTCAGTTAAAAAATAAATCAGTCTCCAAATGGTTATTTAATTGCATTTCAAATATTTTTTATCTAAAAATGTATTTAAAAATTAAAGTAATAATTAATAATATTGAGCAGTAGTCCCCTTTAATAAAATTACCTTTTCTTCTTTGTTCAATTTTGTTCCTTAGCTCGTGGCCATAAAACTATGACCTATGAACCCAAACTCAGGCAACAGCCTGCTTTTGCACAGCATACAAGCTAAGAATATAATTTACATTTTTAAATAATTATAAAAATCAAAAGAAGGATAACATTTCATGTTACATAAAAATTATACAAATTTCAAATGTCCACATCCATAAATAAAATTTTATTGGAACAGCTCTGTTCCAGTAAGACCATTTATATATTGTCTGTTTTTCGTGCTACAATCCTAGAATGGAGTGTTTATGAAAGAGATTGTGTGGCCCTCAAAACCAAAAATATTTACTAATTCCTTACATAAAAAGTTTTCTGAGTCATGGTTATATCTGCTTTGACTCCTACAGAAAAATAGGATGTAGGACTGACATATGAATAGCAAAGATGAACGCATTCAAGTGTTTTTTTTTTTTTTTTAAGTAGGAGCAACAAGAAGCCAATCAGAAAGGGAAAAGATTCTATTAGATGAATTTCTTAGTTCTATTGAACACAATTTGTTCTGTTGAATTGAATTACTGTAAATTACTGTGTTGTATTCAACAAAGTAATTTACAGTAATTCAATTCAACAGAACAAATTGTGTTCAATAGAACTAAGAAATTCAGATCATGAACTCCTTATTGCCAAATTCAGACTTAAATTGAAGAAAGTAGAGAAAACCACTAGACCATTCAGATATGACCTATATCAAATCCCTTATGATTATATAGTGGAAGTGAGAAATAGATTTAAGGGACTAGATCTGATACATAGAGTGCCTGATGAACTCTGGACAGAGGTTCGTGACATTGTACAGGAGACGGGGACCAAGATCATCCCCATGGAAAAGAAATGCAAAAATGCAAAATGACTGTCTGAGGAGGCCTTAAAAGAAGAGAAGCGAAAAGCAAAGGAGAAAAGGAAAGATATAAGCATCTGAATGAAGAGTTCCAAAGAATAGGAAGGAGAGATAAGAAAGCCTTCCTCAGTGATCAATGCAAAGAAATAGAGAAAAACAACAGAATAGGAAAAACAAGAGATCTCTTCAAGAAAATTAGAGATTCCAAGGGACCATTTCATGCAAAGATGGGCTCGATAAAGGACAGAAATGGTAGGGACCTAACAGAAGCAGAAATTAAGAAGAGGTGGCAAGAATACACAGAAGAACTGTACAAAAAAGATCTTCACGACCAAGATAGTCACGATAACATAATCACTGACCTAGAGCCAGACATCTTGGAACTTGAAGTCAAGTGGGCCTTAGAAAGCATCACTACAAACAAAGCTAGGGGAGGTGATGGAATTCCAGTTAAGCTATTTCAAATCTTGAAAAATGATGCTGTGAAAGTGCTGCACTCAATATGCCAGCAAATATGGAAAACTCAGCAGTGGCTACAGGACTAGAAAAGGTCAGTCTTCATTCAAATCCAAAAGAAAGGCAATGCCAAAGAATGCTCAAACTACCGCACAATTGGACTCATCTCACACGCTAGTAAAGCCATGCTCAAAATTCTCCAAGCCAGGCTTCAGCAATATGTGAACCGTGAACTCCCAGATGTTCAAGCAGGTTTTAGAAAAGGCAGAGGCACCAGAGATCAAATTGCCAACATCCACTGGACCATATAGAAAGCAAGAGAGTTCCAGAAAACCATCTATTTCTGCTTCATTGACTATACCAAAGCCTTTGACTGTGTGGATCACAATAAACTTTGGAACATTCTGAAAGAGATGGGAATACCAGACCACCTGACCTGCCTCTTGAGAAACCTGTATGCAGGTCAGGAAGCAACAGTCAGAACTGGACATGGAACAACAGACTGGTTCCAAATAGGAGAAGGAGTATGTCAAAGCTGTATATTGTCACCCTACTTATTTAACTTATATGCAGAGTACATCATGAGGAACGCTGGACTGGAAGAAGCACAAGCTTCTTCCCGGAGAAATATCAATAACCTCAGATATGCAGATGACACCACCCTTATGGCAGAAAGTGAACAGGAAATAAAAAGCCTCTTGATGAAGTGAAAGAGGAGAGTGAAAAGGTTGGCTTGAAGCTCAACATTCATAAAATAAAGATCATGGCATCTGGTCCCATCACTTCATGGGAAATAGATGGAAAAACAGTGGAAACCATGTCAGACTTTATTTTTTGGGCTCCAAAATCACTGCAGATGCTGATTGCAGCCATGAAATTAAAAGACGCTTACTCCTTGGAAGGAAAGTTGTGACCAACCTGGATAGTATATTTAAAAGCAGAGACATTACTTTGCCAACCAAGGTCCGCCTAGTCACGGCTGTGGTTTTTCCCGTGGTCATGTATGGATGTGAGAGTTGGACTGTGAAGAAGGCTGATCGTCGAAGAATCGATGCTTTTGAACTGTGGTGCTGGAGAAGACTCTTGAGAGTCCCTTGGACTGCAGGGATATCCAACCAGTCCATTCTAAAGGAGATCGATCCTGGGTGTTCATTGGAAGGACTGATGCTAAAGCTGAAACTGCAATACTTTGGCCACCTCATGCGACGAGTTGACTCACTGGAAAAGACTCTGATGCTGGGAAAGTTGGGGGCTGGAGAAGAAGGGGACGACAGAGAATGAGAAGGCTGGATGGTATCACCGACTCTGTGGACATGAGTTTGAGTGAACTCTGGGAGTTGGTGATGGACAGGGAGGCCTGGCGTGCTGTGATTCATGGGGTCGCAGAGAGTCAGATACGACTGAGCGACTGAACTGAACTGAACTGTGTTGAATTACTGTTCTGTTGTGTTGAATCACCATGGATTTGTTTTTAGTTAACTGAGGAACTCGGACCACTGAGCTGAAAATAGATAAGCCAGAGACTAAGTTACCTTTTCTCACAATTTTCTGCTCTTCTTTTTAATGTAGAAAAAAGGCAAAATAGGAATATTTATAAATAGTGTTCAATTTAACAACATTGTGAACCCTGAGTTCAGGGCATATAAAGTAATTCTCAATCAGTTGTGTCTATTGTTAGGCTTTTCTTAAGATCATGCAAGGTAAACTCCCTTTGGTTCAAGGGCATAAGATTTGTAAATATGCTGAAGAATACCAAGGACACTTCAAAAAACAAGATGTATCAGAACAAGACAGAACATTATTGGAAGTTATGTTTGCGATAAGGTAGAATCACTTCTCTGATATCGCTTTGGTTATAGAATTCAGTAGCTTTTTCTGACATGTTCTTGGTCTTGCTGGGTGGTTGCCCAGCAGTTAGTCTGGGGTGTCATAGCACTCTATAAACATGAAGACAAAAGGCAGCTCATGGAGTAGCTAAGCCTAGTTTGGATTCTGTACATATTAGTTAAACAGCCAAAAAAAAAAAAAAAGGTGGGGTATGTGGGCATCTTTCCACATCTATTTAATAGTACTGTGATTTGGGGCACTCTATTTTTTCAGCTTTGTGCTCCATTTTTTTTAAATATGACAAATTCTCAGTAGAATAGAATAAGGAGTGTTCTATCTAATATGCCTGACACATAGTGTTGTGTCTATTTCTAATATTTAACTGATGTGCTAGAAATGTAGCAGAATAAAAATCTCTATCTTCATCTACATGAAAAAAAATTATCACATTTCAGTGAAAAATAACACTTTCTGCTATTGACTTTACCATAAATTTCTATCCAATATAAAAGTGAGCACAAGTTCTAAGTTAGATTTCCTGTGTTGAGATTCTTCTCCAACACTTTCTAGCTGTTTAATTTTGGAGATATTCCTTAATAGGGTTGAACTTTACTTTTTTTTGCATTTATAAAGCTGGGAAACTATCATTCAACACATGCATTTGTTGAGAGAATTAAATAAATTGCTACATGGAAAGCAAAATAAGGGCTCCATAAATGTGAACTATATTAATGTAGCAAAATATTTAACAACTTTGTTAGAAAAAATTAGATTTAAATATGTGTTCAGTGTGTTAACTACTTGGGGTGATAGCACAATTTTATTCAGAAAAAAAATCTGGGTTACAGCAAACATACAGGGATTCATCAAGAACATGATCTTCCAGTCTTGCATTAATACTTTGGTTGTATGCAAGCCTAAAATAGAGAAGACAACTATCCTTTTCAGAACCTAAAATCTCACTTCCAGGCAGTACTGTCTTTGTAGTTCTAAGATTCACCATTAAAAATGAAACTCTGATCCTGAAGCTTTCTCCACAGAACTGGTCCACCAGTCTAGGTTGATCTAGAACTTATGACTTCTGATCTATTCCTTTCTTGCCTTGCTACACTTTTGGCTCGATGAGCAGTGAATCACTACCTCACTTCAGGTCTGTCTGGCAATTATGGTGCTTGGCGGTACTTTAGAAATTTTCTCAACCAGAAAGGCTGTCTCTTAGTTCTTTACCAATGTCCTTGCAAGTTATCTATACTCATTTTTCCTGTTTAGGATTTACTAAGTAAATAAACCATCCGGCTAACTTGAGCTTTCATACAATATGCAGCTTATAATTTACCCCCATACTCTGGAACTCCACTAGACTTGAGTGTGTATTGGGGTTATTGAATTTCTTTGTAAATAAATTTCATATTATAAAAGTAGTGAAGCCTCAACAGAGATAAAAGGCCAGATATCATTTTTACCACAAAACATACATAGATACTACATTAAAGTAAGGAATCAATAGAAATATTAGCCATTGAAAATATCTATATCTATATATCTGTATGGGTATATATGTATATACATCTTATTTGGAACACAAAAAATTATAATGGAATTCAAAATACATTTATAACCGTGACCCAAAATCACAGCATACAATTTAAATGTGCAGCTAACATTACAAAATAAGTTATAATTACTCCACTAGTTATCCTGCATTGTCTTCTGTAATGTTTACTGATATTGGGGCAGGAGGTCACGGTACATTCAGGATTCTGAGCAGATATGAGCACCTCAAACAGGTGGGTTGTCCTGGACATTTCAACATTGCTTTATGTCTTCTGGCTTCATGTGATTAAGGCCTCATCTGATTCTAGTCTCAGCTTTAGAAACAGTCCCATGCCGGCTTTGTGCAATTTGGAGCTACCTTGCTTCCCTTCAGATATGTGCCATGTATCTCTTACTCCCAAACTGAAGGCTTTTATGATTCCGGACATGTGGATCCCTGCTCAGGTCAGCTGAAATTCACATATTTTTAAGCTGAAAATGTGGGGCATTAATCTCCCCACCCCTGCCCCAGGGTAATCCTTAGCCAATAAGACTTAAAAGCCACTAGATAAATGCTTCTCCCTTTCATTGCCCAATCAAACATTTCTAAAATTCATTGTGTAAGGTCACTAAGATATTCCCAGTAGGACTGAACAACATTATCCACAGTGGTTGCCAACTTTATAGTAATAAACTTATTGGCTTTTCCTAATTGATATTTTTTTCTATCCTATTTCATTCTCCCTACTTATTCATGCCAGTTATCTGTCATTGATTTCCAAATAAATTCCATTGCAGTGAGCCCTTGCCTTAAGCCCTGACTTTGTGGAACCCAGACATAGTCCATGGTACATGACTATTTTGTCCAGCAGTGTGCTAGCATTGCAATTATGCACCAAAATGTGACTTTTTCCTTAAGATATGTTATTTAATTTTAATATTGTCATTCAAATTTATTCAAGTTGTATAAAGTATAAATAAAAGTTGCAATAATCATTTCAATTTATATATAATCTAGCCATATTTCATTCACAAAAACGTTTCTTCCAAGTAGATGCCATTTAAAAAAAAAATCCTTTATATCCTATTTTATATTTACACATTAAAATTTACCTCTAATTTTTGCCTTTTTTAACCAGATAGTTTTCTTTATTTATAAAGAGAAAAATAATATTTGATGATATTCTGCTCTGAATGTTTTTCTCTCATACAAACAACATTCTCCTAATCCTCTCACAGAAGCTTTAGTTTTTCTCCTCTCTTTCAGGGCTTTAAAATTCTCTTTGATGTGTTTTCTTTTAAGCAACACTCCAACCTAAGAATAATATCAGCCATATCCATGGGAAATATAGTATTAGAAAGTTCAACTTTCTTTTACTTTCTTTTGAAGCACGTCAAGCTAAATTTTACATTTGCAAATATTGTCTACTTACAGATATAAAACAAAATTAAAATTGATTTTCCCTCTTAGGTGATAGTTTAAAATGTTTGATAGTTTTATTTTCCAATCCAAATATATCTTATATATCAGACTTTAATGGAGCAATAGCAAACATATGTTAAAAAATTAATCTTTCAAGTGTTCAAAAAGTCCATATTTTGATTTTTTTAAATTTATTTAAATTGGAGGCTAATTACTTTACATTATTGTATTGGTTTTGCCATACATTGACATGAATCTACCCCAGTTAATCCAGATATCAATATTATGTACAGAACTCTCCTAAATGTTATAAGCTCAGTAAAGTAAACCAGAAACATGCATTTCATTGCAAAAGAGTAATTTCAAAAAGCATTGCTGGTTGTTACTAGTGTATAGTGTATAGTAACTGTGGTTGTTAGTAGCATATAGAACTTTATACATAGAGTCTTATCTATCGGAATCCCCTGTTTGAGGGAAGAAATTGAACTTTTCTCATGTAGAATGCTAGGTCTCTACTTGTCCACTTGACAAATATCTATGCATTCAGTTCAGTTTAGTTCAGTTCAGTCGCTCAGTCGTGTCCAACTCTCCGCGACCCCATGAATCACAGCATGCCAGGCCTCCCTGTCCATCACCAAATCCCGGAGTTCACTCAAACTTCAACAGTGCATGAACCGTGAACTTGCAGATGTTCAAGCTGGATTTAGAAAAGGCAGAGGAACCAGAGATTAAACTGCCAACATCGCTTGATTATCAAAACAGCAAGAGAGTTCCAGAAAAACATCTACTTTTGCTTTATTCACCATGCCAAACATTTGACTGTGTGGATCACAACAAACTGTGGAAAATTCTTAAAGAGATGGGAATACCAGACCACCTGACCTGCCTCCTGAGAAATCTGTATGCAAGTCAAGAAGCAATAGTTAGAACTGTACATGGAACAACAGACTGGTTTCAAATTGGGAAAGGAATACATCAAGGCTGTACATTGGCCCCCTGCTTATTTGACTTACATGCAGAGTACATCATGTGAAATGCCAAGCTGGATGAAGCACAAGCTGGAATCAAGATTGCAGGGAGAAATATCAATAACCTCAGATATGCAGATGACACCACACTTACAGCAGAAAATGAAGAAGAACTGAAGAGCCTCTTGAAAGTGAAAGAGGAAAGTGAAAAAGTTGGCTTAAAACTTAACTTCAGAAAGCTAAGATCATGCCATCTGGTCCCACCAGTTCATGGCAAATAGATTGGGAAACAATGGAAACAGTGACAGACTTTACTTTGGGGGGCTCCGAAATCACTGCAGATGGTGACTGTAGCCATGCAATTAAAAGACACTTTTCATTAAAAGAAAAGTTATGACCAACCTAGACAGCATATTGAAAAGCAGAGACATTACTTTATTAACGAAGGCATGTCTAGTCAAAGCTTTGGTTTTTCCAGTAGTCTTGCATGGTTGTGAGAGGTGGAATATAAAGAAAATTGAATGCTGAAGAATTGATGCTTTTGAACTGTGGTGAAGGAGAAGACTCTTGAGAGTCCCTTGGACTGCAAGCAGATCCAACCAGTCCATCCTAAAGGAAATCAGTCCTGAATAGTCATTGGAAGGATTGATGCTGAAACTGAAGCTCCAACACTTTGGCCACCTGATGCGAAGAACTGACCCATTTGCAAAGACCCTGATGCTGGGGAAGATTGAAGGCAGGAGGAGAAGGGAACGACAGAGGATGAGATGGTTGGATGTCATCACCGACAGGATGGACATGAGTTTAAGTAGGCTCTGGGAGTTGGTGATCGACAGGGAAGCCTGGCATGCTGCAGTCCATGGGGTTGCAAAGAGTCAGACACAACTGAGTGATTGAACTGAACTGACTCTGTCTCAACCCAAACAGACTGAGAAAACTTCTCTAACTTTCTCAGTAGTTTTAATACTTTGCTTAATTTTCATTTTTACCTGTTTCTATTGAACTTTGCAAATATATTCATTATTGCAATCCCCATAGACTATGTATTCTAAAATATCTTTGTGTCCTATCTTTTTCTTACATACTGTCCAGGCTTGGTTCATATTCTGAGCACCTCTTGTTTAGAATATCACAAATTTTTCCCTCCTTCTATGCCACTAGAACAGTTTCCATAACACAAATATAATTTTGTCAGTATGTGTACCATAACACTGGCTTAAAAGCCCTAATATGTAAGTAAGAATATGTTATAAATTACTTTATCTGCCATTTGATTTCAAAGCTTTATTTTTCCAAGAGTCCTTTTAAAAATATAAGACAAAGGAAAATATTCAAGAGAAGATATTGACCTTACATGTTTTCCTGAAGATTAAACGAAATAACACTTGTCAAGTGATTGGTGCACTGTCTAATACATTTTAGGCAGTGAAACATGGTAGGTTTTGTTATTATTTATTGTCCTCTTTCACTCATAAATTTCAAATTCTTTGCCATGCATAGCCAGTCCTGGGAAGTTTGCCACTGTCTACCTTCCCAGATTCATTTTCCACCAGTAGCCTTTTACTTAGTACATCCCAGCAATTGTGCATTATATATAGTTCCCTAAGTAAATCAAGCTGCTAGACGTTTCCATCTTTTTTTTTTTAGACCAAATATATAGACCATTAGTTTATCACTGAAGCTTTCCTTGAACATTTGTGGCATTCTCCCATCACGGTTTATCTCATTTTTTTTCATTTTTACTATTACTACATCCTCTACTACATTTTTACATCTACATCTGTAATACACACTGAAATTATCTTTGTGTAAACATTTTCTCCCTTAATATGAGAGTTCCTTGATTGTTTTTGGCAATTCTTTAAACTCCATTTAATCGCTAAGGTTTATAACAATGATTGGGATGCTAGGGATAACTGCTAACCTGTATCTTGATACATAAATGTATGTGCATGGCAACACTATGGGGAATATTAAGAAAAAGATAACCAAAAATAATATTGAAATGTTTTACCCACCAAGCAACTCTTAAGTTTCTCTATTATTTTAATTCCCTCAATTCATAGGACCAACTGTGAATGTCAGAGATGTCTTCAAAGTCAGTGTTAAAAAAGGGTTCCTCAGTAGATAGAGATAAATGCTAAAGCATGTCAAATATTCAAATATCAGAAAGGGAGAATGGGTTTAATAGATAGAGGGTGGGCAGGGTGTTGAAGATAGACAGCAATAGATCTGTGTGCTGTAATGGTAGTCAGGAACAAAATTTATTTTATATTTATTTTTAAGTGAGTATATGGGACATGGGTAGAAAAATATATTCGTGGCTCAGATGGTAAAAATTCTGCCTGCAATGTGGGAGATTTTGGTTAGATCCCACAATCAGGAAGATCCACTGGAGAAGGAAATGGCAACTCACTCCAGTATTCTTGCCTGGATAATTTCATGGTGAGAGGAGCCTGACCATCTGTCTACAGTTCATGTGGTCATAAAGAGTTGTACATGACTGAGTGACTAACACTTCACTTCACTTCATGGGTCAGAGACGAGGGTAGAAGTACCTATCAATAACAGATACTTAAGATAAGGAAACATCTATTATTAACTGTTGACGGGTTCCTTGGGCCTACAGGTATGTTCTTCCCAAGAATATACCCCAATTATGATCTCTTTCTCTCTTTAAGCTCTATCTTGACTAAAAGTAACTACTGGTGACTTTTATTACTAATATATGCCAATCTCTATTATTCCTACACTATTTTCAATCATTTAAATGTAAACTTTGTAAAGTCAAATATGATTTTATTAATATTTTTATCACATTAGCTATTTAATGTCTTTCTTGTAGTATTACTTTGGGGATCACCAGGTGGTTCAGTGGTAAAGAATCCACGTGCCAGTGAAGGAGCTGAAGATGTGGGTTTGATCCTGGGGTCAGGAAGACCCCCTGGAGGAGGAATTGGCAGCCCACTCAGGTATTCTTGCCTGGGAAATCCCATAGGCAGATAAGCTGGTGGGCTACAGTCCCTGGGGTTGCAAAGAGTCAGACATGACTAAGCTACTAAGCACAATACTATTACTTAACGTAAGAACTATGAGTGGTACTATATTAACTTTATTTGACAATAATATTCTAGGTCCTTTGGGTCTAATAATTTCTCTTTTCCCCTCAGATATCATATTCTTAAACAGTATTTGTTTATATGTTTATCTTTCTGAAAAGAATGTAGGCTTGTAAAGTAAGCTGATATTAATGATATATCATGTGTTAGTTCTTTTCCTATCCCTTATATATTTCTGATCTAGACAATAAACACTGAACAAAATGAATTTTTACTACTCAGTATGCTGGATCATTTCTTCTACCAATAGAGTATTTTGTTCTGAATACATTCTACAGAAGAAATGAACACTTAGGTTAATGTGGAGTGAATTGTATTCAATAAAAAATAGGTAAGTTTTAAAACCCAATCAAAACCTTGTATTTCTTCTAGTAAGTCTTTAATATTGGGGATGTTGTTGGTAATTTAAATTATTTCTCTTTTTTAGAGAAGAAAGACCAAAGAGAGGCATGGAAGCATACATGCTATATAATAACTTTTAATTGGAAAGCATTTCCGGTGGGAGTGAAATGGGACATTTTAAACACCAAAACTTTAAAGAAGAAGGAATATTTTCCTATTTTGTTTTAGCTAATTTTGCCCAAGTCCCTGAAAATAAGAGTCTTTAAATTGTTTAAAAGCTAACAAATTATTAGACCTTAGTCCATGGAAGTGTGTTTGTGATGGTTATTTGACAGCACCGTAAAAGCATTTTTCTTGATGAGAAAAGCCTAAAACAGAAGATATCTATCCTCCATACCACTATATCTGACATGAAATACTTTATACAATTCATAGAGAGGAGGAAAAAACACCCTCTCAGGATCATTTGTCAAATGCGTAAAAGAAAAACAAATTGATAATTTGTGGTTGTAGCAGAGTGTAGTAAAAAAAAAAAAAATTGCAATGAAGTTTAAGGGATTGCTGCTTATTTTTCACACAATAGAAATTAACCAAAGGCCGAAGGGGAAGATTGCTTAAGCAAAAATGAAGTTATTTGGTAAACAGTATAAAATAGATAAATAGCCTATGTTATTTTGCGTTCTACAAAGAAAAAGTCAGCAATACTATTTGAACATTCTCAGGTTCATGAAACAGCTTAATAGAGGAGCCCTGAAAAAAATTATTCATGATGATAGTACTCTTTTTGGTAACTTTTCAGTCAAGAGTACACAATTTTTGGATTAGTAAATAACAAATGCTACACTTTACACAAATTATCACCCATGAATGTACTCACAGGGGTAAGATATTGATACCTATTTTATTTGCTCTGAAATGAGCTATATTTGGCAGAAATCGGTGGGAGGGGGGTGTTATTTGCAAAACTTAGTCTACCAATTCAAACTAAATTATCACAAGAACCCCAGAAGCATTAAGGAATTGTTATGCTTTCCTTGCCTGGAATTCTTTTGCCTGGAGAATTTCATGGACAGAAGAGCCTGGTGGGTTACAGTCCATGGGGTTGCAAGGAGTCTGACAGGACTGAGTGACTAGCACTTACTTACACTATGCTTCTTGGTAGCTCAGTGGTAAAGAATTTGTCTGCCAATGCAGGAGCTGCAGGAGATGTGGATTTGATCTCTGGGTCAGGTACTGGAATGTGCTGTTCAGATGTACCTTCAAGAAAGGGCTAGTTGTCCAGCTATGAAGAGCGTGGTTAGTTGGATCCTCAAGTTCTACAACAATTTTCAAGCCAATTCCACGTTATTCTTGAGTCTGGCTCCTCAGTCAATGGTTCAGCAAAGTACTGCTAGTTGAAAGTCCACTTTTCAACTGCTAATGACCTGTTAGCCATGACCAAGCAAGCCCCAGTGAGGCACTTCTCATGCAAACAATCTTTTCTCTAAAGCTCAGCATTAGTTGGTCTACAATGTAGCATTACTGCTCCCCTAGCAACTCCAATTTGCCCCATTTTTTTCCCCCTCAATCATTACTCCCCCAGTGACTATATTCTACTCCTAATTACATCACAGTTTCTGAGTATGGGAGTCTCCAAACGCCTGGCATATATTATACCAGGAGTTATCTAAGAAAGCAGTTTTAAGGAGGAGGTTTGGGGAGTGGATCACTGAGTATTCTAGAGTGTTAGGATCGCATCTCTGCTGGTAGAGTGTGCAGGCAGCTCTTGGTACAAAGTGGTGCCAAAATGTTAAAGTTTTGTCTGGATGTAAGATGGTATGGTACAACAGTAGAGGGAAAGCCCCAGCCCCTCTGATAATTCAGGGATTTGAAATTAAAGGGGAAATGGGAAATACGAGGACAGTGAAATTGGATGGTTATTCTAAGTTTCATTGATGGCCTATAGGGAAATAATGAGAGCTGAGGGCAATTATTAAACAATTGAAAGTTAATTAGGAGAACCAGAGAATAGCTCTGTGAACTTGAATACAGTAAGTCCCCTACAAACAAACCTTCAAGTTGTGAACTTTCAAAGATGCAAATGAGTATTCTCATACCCAATCATGTAAGTTAGTTAATGTGTGTGGTGTGCGCTGTCATATGCCTGCATCCTCTGAAAATATTTTTGCATATTCTACTGTAGAGTACTATATAGAGTATAGTAGTTCAGTGTCTTTATTTCAAGCCCAGGATGTTCAGAAGCAAATGTAAAAGCAGTTGTGATGTGACTGGTAATGCTTAGAAACACCAAGTGATAAAGATGGAATCAGAAATGAAATAATTGACAGAGTGGAGAAAGGCAAGAAGATGGCTGTTGATGTGAATTTGAGAGACATTTGGATGTTCAAACAAGGTTGATATATTAGGGCAAAGCCAGAGACCTGATTGTGAGAACCTGAAGAAAGAGATGATCTCCCCAAACTTTGACTCTTTAGATATTGCCAAAGTTTCTAAATCTCTCTGGTGGCCTTCTTACCCGTTAATACACCAGGAGACGATACAGTAATATTTTCTACACAAAGCTAGAGGTACTACTCTTACACTCAGGCCTTTATTGATTTTGTGCCTTCCCTTTTTCTGGCAATAACATACTTTTATCTTTACCAACCTCTTACATGAGTACAACCTATGGAATCTTGTAAATCTTTTCAATTAACTGTTACTGTGTGATTCATGCAAATGTCAAACATTTGGAGACTGTTTGGATTAAAAAAAAACAGCAATACAGAATACTAATGCATATATATGGAATTTAGAAAGATGGAAATGATAACCCTGTATACGAGACAGCAAAAGAGACACAGGTGTATAGAACAGTCTTTGGGACTCTGTGGGAGAGGGCAAGGGTGGGATGATTTGGGAGAATGACATTGAAGCATGTGTATTATCATATGTGAAATGAATCACCAGTCCAGGTTTGACGCATGATATAGGATGCTCGGGTCTGGTGCACAGGGATGACCCAGAGGGAGGATAAGGGGAGGAGGGAGGTGGGAGGGGGGTTCAGGAAGGGGAACTCACGTACACCTGGGGTGGATTCATGTCAATGTATGGCAAAAAAAGAAAAAAACAGTATAATATTGTAAAATAAGTAGCCTCCAATAAAAAATAAAAAAAATAATATTCTCAGAAAACTGAAACCCTAGATTTGAGTCATATTCATACGTTGTAAATTGAATTATGCCATCCCTAAACCAAATAGTGACGTTCTGTTCCCCAATGCTTCATAATGTAGCTTAATTTGGAAATAGGGACTCTGCAGAAGTATGTCAAGATGAGGTATTACTGGAGGAGGGTGAACCCGTAATAATATTTGACTGGTGTCCTTTAGTTAAAAAGGAGAAATTTACAGATAGAGGCACCTAAGAAAACTGTGTGAACATCAAGGCAGAGATCAATGATGCATCTAGTCAAGCAACTGCCAACATCTAGGGAAAAAGCACAGAATAGATTCTTCCCCAGAGAAGGAAACAATCCTGATAATACCTTGACCTCAGACTCCCATCCTCAGGAAATGTGAGACAGTAAATTTCCACTGTTAAAATGCCTAATTTGTGGTACATTTTTACACAGGTAAAGTGGATGTGGTCAAGCAGGAGATGGCAAGAGTGAACACTGACATCTTAGGAATCAGTGAATTAAAATGGACAGGAACAGGCAAATTTAATTCAGATGACCGTTATGTCTACTACTGTAGCAAAGAATCCCTTAGAGGAAATGGAGTAGTCCTCATAGTCAACAAAAGAGTCTGAAATGCAATACTTGTGTACTATCTAAAAACAACAGAAAGATCTCTGTTTCCAAAGAAAACTACCCAACATCACAATAATCCAAGTCTGCTCAAACCACTGATGCTAAAGAAGCTAAAGTTGATCAATTCTATTAAAAACTATAAGACCTTCTACAACTAACATTAAAAAAAAAGATGTCCTTTTCATCATAGGGGATTGGAATGCAAAAGTAGATGGTATAGAGATATCCAGAATAACAGACAAGTTTGACTTTGGAGTACAAAATGAAGCAGGGTGAAGACTAACAGAATTTTATCAAGAGAACACACTGGTCATAGCAAACATCATTTTCCAACAATCCCAGAGATGACTTTACACATGGATGTCAACAGATGATCAATACTGAAATCAGATTGATTATGTTCTTTGCAGCAAAATGGAAAAGCTCTATACAGTCAGCAAGGACAAGACCTGAAGCTGACTGTGGCTCAGATCATCAGCTCCCTAATACAAAGTTCAGGCTTAAATTGAAGAAAGTCAGGAAAACTAGGTCATTCGGATATGACCTAAATTAAATCCCTTATTATTATTATACAATGGAGGTGACAACTAGATTAAGGGATTAGATCTGGAGGACAGAGTTCTGTAAACCTATTCAGGAGGCAGTGACCAAAACAATCTCAAGGAAAAAGAAACACAAGAAGGCAAAGTGATTGTCTGAGGAGGCTTTACAAATAGCTGAGGAAAGAAGAGATGCAAAAGGCAAAAGAGAAAGGAAAAAAATATACCCAACTGAATCCAGAATTTCAGAGTATAGCAAGGAGAGATAAGAAAGCCTTCTTAAGTAAACAATGCAAAGAAACAGAGGGGAACAACAGAATGGGTAAGACTAGAAATCTCTTCTAAATAATGGTGCTATCAAAGGAACATTTTGTGAAGAATGGGCATGATAAAGGACAAACTGTGGAAAATTCTTAAAGAAATGGGAGTAACAGACCACCTTACATGTCTCCTAAGAAATCTGTATGCAGGTCAAGAAGCAACAGTCAAAACTGGACATTGAAAAACTGACTGGTTCCAAATTGGAAAACCAGTACCACAATGCTACATATTGTCACCCTGCTTATCTAACTTACATTCAGAATATATCATACAAAATGCCAGGCTGTATGAATCACAGGAACCCCACAAACAGGAAACCAAATTGCAGGGAGAAATATCAACAACCTCGATATGCACTGATACCACTCTAATGGTAGAGAGCAAAGAGGAACTAAAGAGCCTCATGATGAGGGTGAAAGAGTAGAGTAAAAAAAAGCGACTTGAAACTCAATATTCAAAAAACTAAGATCATGTATCTAGTCTCATAACTTTATGCAAGTAGACAGGGAAAACATAGAAGCTACTTGCTACTTGGAAGGAAATGCTTGCTACCTGGAAGGAAAGCTATGACAAACCCAGGCAGTATATTAAAAAGCAGAGACATACTTTGTTGACAAAGTTCTCTAATAGTCAAAGCCATGGTTTTTTCAGTAGTCATGTACAGATATAAGAGTTGGACCATAAGGAAGACTGAACGCCAAAGTATTGATGCTTTTGAAATGTGATGCTGAAGAAGACTCTCTTGAGAGTCCCTCGGACGGCAAGGAGATCACACCAGTCAATTCTAAAGGGAATCAACCCTGAATATTCATTGGAAGGACTGATGCTGAACCTGAAGCTCCAATACTTTGGCCACCTGATGACTCATTGGAAAAGAACCTGATGCTGGGAAAGATTGAAGGCAAAAGTAGAAGCAGGCAGCAGAGGATAAGTTGGTTAGATAGCATCACTGAGTCAATAGACATGAACAAACTCCTGGAGATGGTGGGCAGAGGAGCTTGGTGTACTACAATTCATGCGGTTGCAAAGAGTTGGACAGAACTTAGTGACTGAACAACAATAGAGTCCTTTCTAGACCTTTTTCAGCCTTGGATAATACTTCTGCAGGTTTAGTGAGCTTCTTTTGTGAAGTAATGTGGTGTTCTTCCCTTACATGTCAAACTCTTTGTTATTACGTATTTACAGGCTGTGTTTGTCAAGATTACCAATTTGTGAATAACAGTTAAGTGGGGATTTCAAACAATGGTTCCCATGGATAACCTAAGTCCCACACATTAACCTACTTATTGGCATTGTGTAGAAGCAAGCCTACCATTTTATGTTAATTAGAACAATTATCCTTCTCAGTAACTTAATTATTTTCTTTGTTGTTAGAATACTGACAGTAGAAGTCCAAACACCTAACTACACTAACAGCATTAAGGATTCTGTGCCTTCTGGGGAAAGCTTTCTTCCCCGGTGAGCCAGTGTATCTGGTCCAGCAGAGTGAAATGTATGGTACATCCAGTAAAAATTCCCCAAGTGGATCACAGGAATGTTCACATGTACATGCATGGGGTTCCACCTGTATATTATACCAATTGGGAATCAAGAAAATCAAAAGCCACCAATTAAAGGTATTTTTTACTCCTAGACGGACAGTGCCCGAGCCTTATCCATATTCTTCTAAGACTTAATTTTTTAGAGCAGTTTTAGGTTCAGAGTAGGAAGATACAGAGGTTTCCCATATACAACCTGCTCTACACTCACATAGACTTCCTTGTTATCAACTTGTCCCACCAGACTAGCAAATTTCTTACAACTATATTAACACATGTTAATCACCAGTTCACTCTTCAGTTCAGTTCAGTTGCTCAGTTTTGTCCAACTCTTTGCAACCCCATGGACTGCAGCACGCCAGGCCTCCCTGTACATCACCAACTCCTAGAGCTTACTCAAACTCAGGTCCATCGAGTCGGGGATGCCATCCAAAAATCTCGTCCTCTGTTGTCCCCTTCTCCTCCTGCCTTCAATATTTCTCAGTATTAGGGTCTTTTCAAATGAGTCAGTTCTTCGCATCAGGTGGCCAAAGTATTGGAGTTTCAGCTTCAGCATCAGTCCTTCTAATGAATATTCAGGACTGATTTCCTTTAGGATGGACTGGTTTGATCTCCTTGCAGCCCAAGGGACTCTCAGAGTTTAACACCACAGTTCAAAAGCATCAATTCTTCAGTGCTCAGCTTTCTTTATGGTCCAACTCTCCCATCCATCCATGACTACTGGAAAAATTATAGCTTTGACGAGACAGGCCTTTGTTGACAAAGTAATGTCTCTGCTTTTAAAGGTGCTGTCTAGGTTGGTCATAGCTTTCCTTTCTCCTACACGTATTCATCTCTGTTTATCTCCAACCCTTGGCAATCACTGATCTTTTTTAACTGTTTCCATAGTTAAGCCTTTTCTAAAATTTTTATAATTGGAATCACACAGTATGTAGTCATTTTAGATTTCATTCTTTCATTTAGTAATGTGTATTTAAGCTTTCTCCATGTCTTTTCATGGCTTGGTTTTTTGAGTACTGAATAGTATTCCACTATCTGATGCGCCATAGTTTATTTATCTGTTCACCCATTGAAGAATATCTTGAATGCTCCCAGTTTTGGCAATTTTGAATAAAGTTGCTATAAATATCCATGTGCAGGTTTTAATGAGCACATGTTTCATGGATCATATGGTAACAGTATAGTGAATTTTGTAAGAAACTGCCAAACTTTCTTCCAAAGTGGCTATACCATTTTGCATTATCACCACCAGTGAATCAGAATTGCTGTTGCTTCACATCCTTGTCAAGATTTGGTATTGTTAGCATTCCAGATATTAGCCATTCTGATAGGTGTGAAGTATTATCTCATTGTTGTTTACATTTGCATTTCCCTGATGACATATGATGTGAAGCATCTGTTCATATATTTATTTGCCACCTGAATATCTTCTTCGGTAAAGTGTATGTTAAGATCTTCAGCCTATTTTTAAATGAGCTTCTTATCTTTATTCAGCAATAAGAGTTTTGATAGTTTAAGACTTTCTAGGGTTCTTTGTATTTTGTGTATATTTTGTCAGCTGTGACTTTTATAAATATTTTCTCCCAGTGAAACACCCCCCTGTGTAAACGTTAATCCAACATTTGCCCACATTTCACAAGTTCCTGGGACTTGGGCAATCCAACATTTGCCCACATTTCACAAGTTCCTGGGACTTGAGCAACCAAAAGCGCCTTGTGGGAAAAAAAAAAAAAACAGCCCCACCCCAGGAGGCTCACGTTTCGCAAGGAAAGTCCCTAAGCTGCATTCCCCTAACCTTTAAACGAGCCAATCATGTACCTACCTATGTGATATGCTAATTATGTGGTTTTTAGCTTTAAAACCGGTCTGTAACTGTTGCTAGGGGTCCTCGGCTTGCTTTTGATGCGGAGGGCCCGTTTGCGCAAACGTTCAATAAAATCCTCTTGCTGATTGCATCTGTCGGCGTGGTGCTTGGGTCCCAGGGTCGCCCACCCAGACGTTGGTTTGGGCAAAGGCTGGCCCAACACCAGTCTGTGATTTGTTGTCTCATTCTCTTAATATTGTATCTCACAGATCAAACATTTTTAACTTTAATGAAGTTCAGTTAACCAATAATTTATTTCATGGATCATCTCTTTGGGTGTTATAGCTAAAAAGTCATCTCTACACTCAAAATCATCTAGGTTTTATTCTATGTTATCTTCAAGGAATTTTAGAGCTTCTAACACTGTCATTCAGATCAAATTCAAACTTTTTACCTGGTCTAAATCCATACCCAAGGAAATTAGTCATGTGAACTCATCACCAATGATAAGAATGCCAAAAACATCACTATAACAAAGACAGAGAAAACAATCAAGATATTTTCATAAAAGAAAGTTATTTCTTTTCCAATCTAGGGATTATAAATGAAATTCCAGCCAGTTTTAAAGTAACATTCCTCCCTCTGAAACAGTATGTATTATATGGAATTTGCCATTGGATATAACATATAGTACTGGGAACAAAGTTAAACTAGAAATTCACAAATGTCATTTTTTCACTGCTGAGGGACTTGAACAGGAAAAACTTAATTATGAAAATATTCAAATCAAATGAATGTGGTTTTTGAGCATACTTTCATTTTGCTTTCTCTATTACTGCCTCTAAGAATATCTTGTCTTTCTTTTTCCTTATAGGATATTTTGTAACTGTGCAAATATAATTTTGTGTTAATACATATTTTTTGAATGTTCTCCTTTGCTAACTCTGAGCACTAGAGAGCAGAGGTAAGCCATCCTATCCACTGCTCTATTCCCAAAGCCTAGCAAAATATGTGGCACTTAAAAGGACTCTTAATAAATGAAGGTATGGTAGTTTGCGGGTTGAAGAGTATATGTATTCATCATGCTGCTGCTGCTGCTGAGTCACTCAGTCGTGCCTGACTCTACAACACCATGGACTATAGCCCACAAGACTCCTCTGTCTATGGGATTTCCCAGGTAAATACTAGAGTGGGTTACTTTTTCTTTCTTCAGGGGATCTTCCCAATCCAGGGACTGAGTTCACCTCTCCTGCTTGGCAGGCAGATTCTTTTCCACTGAGCAACCTGGGAAACCCATGTATTCATCATATTACTATTTTAATAATTAAAGCTACTATTTACTGAGGACACAATGCATGCCAGAAAATATGTCTTTTATATTCACAGAATATATTTTAATTTTGGCCACTTCATAATTATTATTCCCAATTTGCTGGTGAAACAAAGAGTAAATAAAATGTAGCTAGGTAGTGACCAAGCTAGGATTTGATACACTCCAAACCCCAAGCCCAATATTTTCTCTTGTTTTATGTATATGTTTAAAAATGTTATATGTGCATTTTAGGAAGTTGAACATCAAACCCTCATTTTACTTTCCTGCTATTTTATCTTCTTTAGTTAAAATTCTTCAGCAAAGGCTGATCTCCCAATCAATCTTCAAATTACCCCTATAGAATTTGAAGTTGCTTGTTTTATGTACTTCTTATCCTGTGCTATATGTTGGTAGAATAAGCAAAAATGGAGCCATCTCCTGGTTTGGTTGTTTTCTTTATACACAGAAGAACATGAAACTAATCTTTATTCTTGTAATCTCACAGCTTTGGGAAAATTATAAATAGGTGATTGCCCCATAAAGGTCAAGAATCACTGACAAAAGTGAACTTACATTGGATAACTTTGACCAAAGTTTCAAGAAGGGTTTCCCTAAACAACTGTGCTGTCAGTCATATTGTCATGTCCCCAGATTGCTGCTGCTGCTAAATCACTTCAGTCCTGTCCGACTCTGTACAGACCCATAGACAGCAGCCCACCAGGCTCCCCCGTCCCTGGGGTTCTCCAGGCAAGAATACTGGAGTGTGTTGTCATTGTCTTCTCCAGTCCCTAAAGTGAGGGATTAATTTACCCAACTCCAAGGAGGATCTGGTCTTTGACATTGTACTTCCTTTCCTAAATAATTTATAATGATTAGATTTCAATTATATTTCTTTGACTAAGACATAGTGTTGCCAGTAGTGGTGAATTTGAAGTTTTTTTAAATTTTATTATATAAGTGCGCTTTACCTAAATACATAATGAAATTTTATTTTTATGTTTTCTTTTTATAGTAATCATTTTATCCTAATTTCAAACCGAATCTCTGTATATTTTTGAGTGGAAAAGCACTTGTATATTTGAAAACATCCTGTTCAGTTCAGTCACTCAATCCTGTCCAACTGTTTACGACCACATGGTGATGCCATCCAGCCATCTCATCCTCTGTCATCCCCTTCTCTTCTTGCCTTCATTCTTTCCCAGCATCAGAGTCTTTTCAAATGAGTTAGTTCTTCACATCACTTGACCAAAGTATTGGAGTTTCAGCTTCAGCATCAGTCCTTCCAATGAACATTCAGGACTGATTCCTTTTAGGATGGACTGGTTTGATCTCCTTGCAATTCAAGGGACTCTCAAAAGTCTTCTCCAACACCACAGTTCAAAAGCATCAATTCTTCAGTGCTCAACTTTCTTTATAGCCCAACTCTCATATTCATAATGACTACTGGTAAAACCATAGCTTTAACTAAACGGACTTTGATGGCAAAGTAATGTCTCTGCTTTTTGATAAACTGTCTAGTTTAGTCATAACTTTTCTTCCAAGGAGCAAGCATCTTTTAATTTCATGACTGCAGTCACCATCTGCAGTAAATTTGGAGCCCCCAAAAATGTCTGTCATTGCTTCCACTGTTTCCCCATCTATTTGCCATGAAGTGATGGGACTGGATGCCATGATCTTAGTTTTTTGAATGTTGAGTTTTAAGCCAACTTTTTCACTCTCTTCTTTCACCTTCATCAAGAGGCTCTTGAATTCCTCTTCACTTTCTGCCATAAGGGTGGTGTCATCTGCATATCTGAAGTTACTGATATTTCTCATAGCAATCTTTACTCCAGCTTGTGTTTCATTCAGCCTGGCATTTCACATGATGTACTCTGCATATAAGTTAGATAAGCAGGTGACAATATGCAGACTTGATGTACTCCTTTCCTAATTTGAAACCAGTCCATTGTTCCATGTCCAGTTCTAACTGTTGCTTCTTGACTTCCATAGATCTCTCAGGAGGCAGGTCAGGTAGTCTGGTATTCCCATATCTTGAAGAATTTTCCAGTTTGTTGTGATCCACACAGTCAAATATTTTGACATAGTCAATAAAGCAGAAGTAAATTTTGTCTGGAGCTCTCTTTGCTTTTTCAATGATCCAACAGAGGTTGGCAATTGGATCTCTGATTACTCTGCCTTTTCTAAATCCAGCTTGAGTATCTGGAAGTTCTTGGTTCATGAGCTGTTGAGCCTCACTTGGAGAATTTTGAGCATTAATTTGCTAGCGTGTTACATAAGTGTAATTGTGCAGTAGTTTGAACATTAATTGACATTGCCTTTCTTTGGGATTGGAATGAAAACTGACCTTTTCCAGTTCTGTGGGCTGTTATCGGTTAAATACTACTGAAGTTGCTGATAAAGCAAAATCTACTGATTTTAAATTAAATTTGTATTTAATTTATTAATATTAAATTGTATTCAAGATGGCCATGCTCCCACTTTTGCATTATAAATGGCATGACCGTACTTATTTTCTCAGTAGTAATAGCTTATATTGTCTTTTAAGACAATGCTATGAGCATGGCCATTGTTACTATTTAAAATATATTTTACAAATTCAATAAAACTAACAAACAAAATTTTTATGAAAATTGGCTATGAAGGTAAAGTAAACTCTCCCTCATCATAAATCAGTCAGATCACATGGCAAAGCTCACTATTCCTAATTAATTAGCTTAAATGACCACATGATACTATTCAATCTATTTTTGATCTATTTTAACATCAATAACTTTATTAAACATTTTTAAGTATTTTATTTCCAGTTTGAGAAGCTAAATTATTTGACAATGCCATGGTGAAGCTAATCACTTCAGAAATAGTTTACTGAAATACCTATAAGTAAGAATGCATTACCTATTTTTTGTTACCTCCTTGCTATTCTTTCAGTTTCTATAATAATTTTTCATCTGTTTTCTTTTCTACTCTAAAAATAATCTTAAAAATTTTAAGCCATTGTGTTTGAGAACAATGGAAGCATTTAGTCAGTCTCACCAATTCACTATTTACTTGTTGCCTTAATATTATACAGTTAAGACAAAAATCTGGCATTTATATAAGTCTGGTATAATAGAGGCACTAACTGTATCTCATCTGTTCATATACTTAGTCTTTTTTGTTTCTCCTTATTTTATATACTTTCATTTCCTGTATTTTATTCAATTGTACGTAGGTGACTCCTAGAATTGAATGTGTGTTAAGTCACCTAAAGAAAACCTTATTAAGTTCCATAAATTCCAAAAATAAAGTCTCAGATCACAAGGCCATGAACTGTGTATTAATAGAAAAAGAAAGAAATGATTCATCCCCTCTGAAATTTATATCTTTACTAAGTGACTCCTGGAAGAGACAAAATATAAACCAAAATTTCAGGATTTCTTAAAATAAAAAATAAAGAGAAATTGCATATCAGAATATATTAAGATCATTTAAAATAACTATATTGATAAAATTTTGTTAAATAAATTTAAATAATTTATAGATGAAATATGATTTACATAGCTCTCTGCAAAACCTAGATAAAATGACTTAATATTGAATTTAAAAAGCTCTACCTAAATAACTTTAAAAGCCTAGATGAAATGAATAAGTATTAGCACCCCCTACAGATGGTTTTCATTCCAATCCAAAGAAAGGCAATGCCAAAGAATACTCAAACTACCACAAAATTGCACTCATCTCCAATGCTAGTAAAGTAATACTCAAAATTCTCCAAGCCAGGCTTCAGCAATACGTGAACTGTGAACTTCCATATGTTCAAGCTGGTTTTAGAAAAGGCAGAGGAAACAGAGATCAAAACGACAACATCCGCTGGATCATCGAAAAAGCAAGAGAGTTCCAGGAAAACATCTATTTCTGCTCTATTGACTATGCCAAAGCCTTTGACTGTGTGGATCACAATAAACTGTGGAAAATTCTGAAAGAGATGGGAATACCAGACCACCTGACCTGCCTCTTGAGAAACTTATATGCAGGTCAGGAAGCAACAGTTAGAACTGGACATGGAACAACAGACTGGTTCCAAATAGGAAAAGGAGTACGTCAAGGCTGTATATTATCACCCTACTTATTTAACTTATATGCAGAGTACCTCATAAGAAACTCTGGGCTGGAAGAAGCACAAGCTGGAATCAATATTGTTGGGAGAAATATCAATAATCTCAGATATGCAGATGATATCAGCCTTATGGCAGAAAGTGTGGAAGAACTAAAGAGCCTCTTGATGAAAGTGAAAGAGGAGAGTTAAAAAGTTGGCTTAAAGCTCAACATTCAGAAAACTAAGATCATGGCATCTGGTACCATCACTTCATGGGAAATAATGGGGAAACAGAGTCAGAATTTATTTTTGTGGGCTCCAAAATCACTGTGGATGCTGATTGCAGCCATGAAATTAAAAAACGCCTACTCCTTTGAAGGAAAGTTATGAGCAATCTAGATAGCATATTAAAAAGCAGAGGTATTACTTTGCCAACAAAGGTCCGTTTAGTCAAGGTTATGGTTTTTCCCGTGGTCATGTATGGATGTGAGTGTTGGACTGTGAAGAAAGCTTAGCGCCAAAGAATTGATGCTTTTGAACTGTGGTCTTGGAGAAGACTCTTGAGAGTCCCTTGGACTGCAAGGAGACCCAACCAGTCCATCCTAAAGGAGATCAGTCCTGGGTGTTCATTGGAAGAAGTGATGCTAAGGTTGAAACTCCAATACTTTGGCCACCTCATGAGAAGAGTTGATTCATTGGGAAAGACCCTGATACTGGGAGGGATTGGGGGCAGGAGGAGAAGGGGATGACAGAGGATGATATGGTTGAATGGCATCACCGAATCGAAGCACATGAGTTTGAGTGAACTCCAGGAGTTGGCGATGGACAGGGAGTTCTGGCCTGCTGTGATTCATGGGATCGCAAAGAGTCAGACACGACTGAACGACTGAACTGAACTGACAGATGACAAATTAGTTATAAAAGTAAAAGTACGTATTCTAAATGGAAAGACCTGTAGGATATCACTGTAACCAAATGATCAAAATGAGCACTGCTGACAATGTTTGAAACTGTCTGACATTTATGTGTCCTCTGATGTGATGCATTGGAAAACACAAAACATCTTGCTTAAAGTATCCTTGCAAAACATATCTGTGTGTATGTGTGTTTCATCTTGAATTTAATTTTGAAATAATCATATACAGTAAATATAATACTTTCTATAAGGCAATGTCCAGATTATTAAAACTGCTAATATCATGAAAGAGATTAGAAAAAGGAAAAATTATGTATATATTGACTAATCACTGAACTATTCATATATATGTGTGTGTAAGGAAAGTTATGACCAACCTTGATAGTATATTAAGAAGCAGAGACATTACTTTGCCAACCAAGGTCCGTCTAGTCAAGGCAATGGTTTTTCCCGTGGTCATGTATGGATGTGAGAGTTGGACTGTGAAGAAAGCTGATCGCCGAAGAATCGATGCTTTTGAACTGTGGTGTTGGAGAAGACTCTTGAGAGTCCCTTATACTGCAAGGAGATCCAACCAGTCTATTCTGAAGGAGATCAATCCTGGATGTTCATTGGAGGGACTGATGCTAAGGCTGAAACTGCAATACTTTGGCCACCTCATGCGACGAGTTGACTCACTGGAAAAGACTCTGATGCTGGGAAAGGTTGGGGGTGGGAGGAGAAGGGGACGACGGAGAATGAGATGGCTGGATGGCATCACTGACTCTGTGGACATGAGTTTGAGTGTACTCCGGGAGTTGGTGATGGACAGGGAGGCCTGGCGTGCTGTGATTCATGGGGTCGCGGAGAGTCGGACATGACTGAGCGAATGAACTGAACTGGACTGAACTGTATGTAAGAATATATATATTTATTCATCCATGTCAGATTTCCTGGGAGTGATCAAGGTATCAGGGTAATGGACAAATGAATTCTAAAGAACTTTATGGACAAATATAACGAGGTCTGCAAATTACTCTCAACTTTTTAAGCAAGAAGGAAAATATATACATACATATATATAGATAAATATATAGAAACCAAATGTAGCAAAATCTGACAAATTGTTAACAATTTGTTAATCTATGTTAAACTGTGTGAAATGTTTAATGTATCTTCTGCTTTTTTATAAGTACAAGAATTCTCAAATAATAAGTTTTGAAAAACTGAACACTCAAAATAAAATGTCAACTATTGATATAACTTTTTCATAAGTGTGTGTTAAGACATGAATCCTCAGGGCATACAATATTTTTAGAATCACAATTATGATATAATTTATGGATTTAGTTGACTAAAACAAACAAATGGTGAGTGAAGACAATGAAAAACTTCCTTCAAAGATGAATATCTTCATTTATATTGAGAAAATTTCCACTGAAATTATATATAAAATATATAATTTCTGGTTATATATAAGTTTTTTAAAGATATAGTTTGCTAATAGCTGAGCAACCTATGGACTGGAGCCCTCCAGGCTCCTCTGTCTTTGGGATTCTCCAGGAAAGAATGCTGGAGTGGGTTGCCATGCCCTCCTAAACGGAATCTTCCAGGATCAAACCCACAGTTCTTACAACTCCCATATTGTCAAGCAGGTTCTTTACCACTAGTGCCACCTGGGAAGCCAAAGCCACTTCCTTCTCCAGGGGATTTTTCCAAAACAGGGATTAAACCTGCATCAATTGAGTCTCTTACATTGCAAGCAGATTCTTTATCATTGTGCCACCTGGGAAGCCCCATGATTTTAAAGGTGTTACATGAGAGCAAATATGTCATTAATAACACTCAATCATATTTTGATTACTACTATTTTGTGGCTTAGGGCATTTTTGAAATGTAAATCATGTTTAATATTCATGGAAGAAGAAGCCTAAGCACTGCAAGTATTCAACTCTTTATTATGGTAACCGAAAAAAAAAAGATGAAAAAAAGTGAGAAAAACAACTTTGACAGACCCTAACAATGCATTTTTCAAGTTGAGGAAACCAAAGTTCAAAACAATTAAAACCAGCTGGCATATCCTACTACATTTGAAGATATTCACTAGAGGTGCATAATAAGAACTCCCCAAATCATGTAGAAAAGTTAAAAGTCACTAAGAGGTTCTGTACTTCTGATTCTATGTATTCTATTTGAGTAAATCTGAAAATTATGGGAATCTAGAAACATTGTAGCAGACTTACTGAAATATATGAAATATGTCTGATTGAATCTTCCAGTCTCAAATAACTTGACCAGATACATGCAACTTGCTGTAAAATATATTGTGTTCCTATGCTTAATTAAACCATGTGAAATTCTAGGATGTGTTATTCATCATACTAGCATTTCCCTAGCTATTGATTTCAACTTTGTATTACATTCAGCTACCTCTCTCTTTCGAAGTTTAATTATCTTTCTTAGGGGGCAAATAAATTAGCCAATTTGGCTGTGAAATTCACTAGAGAGGACTCTCAGTTTCCATTTGTTCAGGTTTCTGTGATCAGGGATGATAAAACATGTAGGATCTATATTCTTTTTATTAAAAAAAAAAACAATTTTTTATTCTTTGCATTTATATGACACATTGAAAATACTAGCATATCTTTTGACTTACACATTTTAAAATTCATTTCAAGAATGAAATTCTGCAATTTATATCTGGATATATTATAAAGCTTCTCTTTCTCCCTTTTTTATTTCTTGCTTCTTTGTACTGCTCCAATTTTTAAAAATATTTTTATTTATAGCACTTGGTTGCATATTTTATTATTATAAACTTTGACTACTGTTCCTCAAAGGGTCCTCAAAGCTTGGTTTTAAATATCCCACTGAGACAGACTTGAACAACTTGGGTGCTGGCTTCTGTTTATCACTACTTACCCATGGTTTTCTTTTTAAGATTTAAAAGAAAATTTCCCTTTCCCTTTTCTATTAGACTAGAAAGAGTTGAAAGCAAGAAGATAACTCCTTCCGGTCCCTGATATACTTGACAAGTAGGACTATAAAATTCATACTTACCGCATGATTAATCTTACAGGTTTTCCACAAGTCCAGTAATTCAGATTGTCTCATGACATTCATTTATTTAAATTGTCTGATAAATGATTTCTGTCAAATGAATCATGAAAACATATTTATTCACATGTACGTGTGTCATGAAACAATGTTGTCAGTCTGTAACACACACAAAAAGGAAAGTCAATTCATCAAACATCTTTTAATTCACACCTCTTACCTTTGTGCCTGCTTCATCTGGTAATGGATTAAGATAAAGAAAAAAACTAACCACCCTTTTTGAGTAACATTGATTTTCCTTGGTTGAATATCACAACTTTGCATAATAATAAAAAATACTGAAATAAGAGTCAATATGCTTCAATTGAACCTTATATTGTTGTAGCCATGCGTTCCAGGAAACAAACTCACTCAGAAGGACAATGCAGATAGTGGAGTGCAGTTTATTACACCGGCGGGCCCAAGGCATAATCTCCTCTTAGCCAAGGACCCCGACCAGCATTTCTGAAAATCTTTTATACCCCATGCGTACATGTCTGAAACCACCACCCCAAATTCCTTGAGACTTACATAAACCAAGGAAAATACAATCCCAATAACCCCATCACTCATGTGCTATGTGCTCGTGTACTCAAACAGTCAAACAATTAGCCAATAATCAATAAACCCGAGGTTACACTCCGATAGATACATAAAATTTGTGGCCTGTCTGGAGGAAGGGGTGATTAGTGTATGTTTTCTCTTAGGTGATGAGTAACCTAGATACTATCTTCAAGGTTCCCCTGTTTGGAGGGAGTCTTATCCTTCTGTTGTCATTTTCATAGGCACTAAACACAGAGTTCAGAGTTCATTGGAAAGGTGGCTGAGAATGATCAGCATGAACAGGCCTAAGATGGAGTCCAAGCCCTAAGAATTCCTTCTTCAATATAGTTGACCTCATTTGATTAAATGATTGATTAATAATGATTTATTTTAATAAGGTGTCTCATAATTTTTACTTTAGGATTTATCTGAATCAATTAACATTTTTGCTTTTAGTTCTAAGTGAGTTAAGCTTTTAACCATTATCCGTATTTGAACAAATAAACAACAATAAAACTGAATTATACATTTTTTCACGTATTTCTATAATTATGAAAAATTATATTATTATAATACCACATATTTTGTGTGCTCAATTATTCAGTTATGTCTGACTCTTTACAACCCCATGAACTGTAGCCCATCAGGATCCTAAGCCCGTGGAATTCCCCAGGCAAGAATATGGTCGGGGCCTGCTATTTCCTTCTCCAGGGAATCTTCCAAACCCAGGGGTCAAACCAGGTCTCTTGCATTCCCTGCACTGCCAGGTGAATTCTTTACCATTGTGCCACTTGGGAAGCCCACATAATAAGTATCTCTTTATCTGTCATCCATTTTTACTTAGCAGTAGGTGTCATAGAACCAAAGTCATTTATCATTATTCTTTGCAACTTCAGGATCTGATGTAGTTACAGGTTGCAAATATATAATGGATAAATATATATGCTGCTATTCAGTCACCCAATCATGTCTCACTCTTTGTGACTCTATGGACTACAGCCTGACAGGCTTCCCTGTCCATCACCATCTCCCGGAGCTTATACAAACTCATGTCCATCCAGTCGGTGATGCCATCCAACCATCTCATCCTCTGTCATCCTCTTCTCCTCCTTCTTCAATCTTGTCCAACATTAGGGTCTTTTCAAATGAGTCAGTTCTTCACATCAGGTGTCCAAAGTATTGGAGCTTCAGCTTTAGCATCAGTCCTTCCAATGAATATTCAGGACTGATTTTCTTAAGGAATGAACGGTTGGATCTCCTTGCAGTTCAAGGGACTCTTAAGAGTTTAACACCACAGTTCAAAAGCATCAATTCTTCGGTGCTCAGCTTTCTTTATTGTCCAACTCTTCCATCCATACAGACTGCTGGAAAAACTATAGCTTTAACTAGATGGACCTTTGTCAGCAAAGTAATGTCTCTGGTTTCACTGTGCCGTCTAATTTGGTCAGCGCTTTTCTTCCAAGGAACAAGCGTCTTTTAGTTCCATGGCTGCAGTCACCATCTGCAGTGATTTTGGAGACCAAGAAAATAAAGTATGTCACTTGCCATTTTTTCCCCAAGTATTTGCCATGAATTGATGGGACCAGATGCCAAGATCTTAGAGTTTTGAATGTTGAGATTAAAGCCAGCTTTTTCACTCTCCTCTTTTACTTTCATCAGGAGGTTCTTGAGTCCTCTTCGTTTTCTGCCATAAGGATGGTATCATCTGCATATCTGATGTTATTGATATTTTCCTAGCAATCTTGATTCCAGCTTGTGCTTCATCCAGACCAACGTTTCACATGATGTACTCTCCATATAAGTTAAAAAAGCAAGGTGACAATTTTCAGCCTTGACATACTCCTTTTCCAATTTGGAACCAGTCTGTTGCTCCATGTCCAGTTCTAAATGTTGCTTTTGACCTGCATACAGGTTTCTCAGGAGGCACATAAGGTGGTCTAGACATCTCATGTCTTTAAGAATTCTCCACAGTTTGTTGTGATTATTATTGAAGCACAGAAAAAAATGAATGAATAACTAACAGCCACTTTAAATCATCATCTAACATTTAAGTATTTTATGATTTTGTTGAAATGGAATAGAATATCTGTGGGTTTGGTTTGAGAATTATTGCCTGCCTGTAATCAAGACATAAATCCTAGCATTTATCTAAGTGAAAAAGAAATTACTGGTACCCAGTTTAAAATGAAATTTTAATGTATGGTCTCTCAGATGAGGTAACTCATGGACAATAGAGATATTTATTTTCTATGCCAAAGAATCCAGCTTAACATAAAATGATTACGTGTTACCCTGTAGACAAAATTACTTAAACGTCTCAAACAGGCATTGGAATGTACCTAAATATATCTTTTCCTTAGCCTATTAGGTGTTTAATAGTCTTTGCATTTAAATACTTGTTGCTGGGATAATGTGTTTTGTTTCACCTCCAATGCTACTAGTCTGTATTGGAGTATAAATTCTAAAGCTGCTTCATAGACCTCTTTAGCCTACTTTGTCATTGATGTCATTTGAGTTTGTAAGTTTGTGAACTCTGAATACTATGCAATGCCAAGAACTACCTACTTTTTCACTTCAATGCCTCAATTTAACATGGTTTTCAAGTCACATAAACAAATCATTGCTCCACAGCATTTCCTTGCAAGTATTATTTAAAGTTTATTTCATGTCATTTTATAAAGAGCAGTTAAAAATAAAATATGCATGCTAAAAATAACTGCGATACAGAAAATATTTACCAAATACAACGTGTCATATCCAAGTGCTTTGGATATTCTGGCTCTCAGCTGGGTTGATTTTTGACCCCAGAGAACATTTGGCAGGCCTGAGGACTTTGAGACTGTCATATCTGGAAAGGGGATGATACTGGCATCTAGTAGATAGAGACCAAGAATTCTAAAAATCCTACCATGTGTGGGACAGCTGCTTTCACCACTCTGACAAAAATTTAGCCAGCCCATAATGTTAATGATACTGAGCTGGAGAATCCCGGCTGTAGAGTAGATAAGATCAAGTTATTTACTATATTTTCCAAGTGTCTAATCTTCCATGCAGCTCTTTGGAGAAGCTAAAGGAAACCACAATTCTCTCTTCAAAATGACTATCTATGCAAGAACAAACTGATACACAGAAAACAATAAGACAACCCTTCATTACTAATCAGTTATACTGAATTAGTAAAGCAGATCTAACCGGTACCAAGAGAAAGTCAAATGCTAAGAACCTTAAAAGTAACTGCATCGTTTATCTCCCTTAGTAAGTGTGGAATATGAAACTTGTGTTTTATCTCTTCAAAAATGCTAACCATTATTGCAGTCTTTGCTTCATGGGCTTCAGATAGCTGCTGTGTCTTAACGTGGAAAGAATGATGGAAGAGAGGGAAAAAATGCAAGGGATGTGGTGGTGATGCCAATCATTCTCTTTTATCAAGAAAAATGAACACTTTTCTGGAAGCTCTTAGCCTACTTCTGCTTACATTTCAATAGCCAGAAATGTGTTGCATTATAAGTGAGGCAGAGAAAGCATTTATTCAGATTTTTAACCCCAAGAGAGAAAGCATTTGAGAATTTTTTTGAGACTGGGCTGAGTTGATCACCAAAACAAGCTCTTCTCCAACTAGATATATCTATTTGTGTCATAGTTTATAGAAGGAACAAGAGTACTGCTTTAAGCTAAAAAACGAAAGTGGATCTAAATTATATGCAAATGCTTATCCAAAATGGATGATATAAAGGATAAAAGCAAAACAACTTCCCACACAAGTACTACAGACCCAAAGCTTGGCAGATTTGTAATAGAAAACATTGTGTCTTTGTTCTTAATCTAAAGCAAAAGGAAAATGTAAAAATATAATACATGTTGAACTGTTACATATTTACTTTAAAATGAGTTTTGGAATTAGCTTGATCAATTTATAATTCAAGAAAGGTTTGAGTTTTTCCTTTATAAGACAAAAATGAATATCATATAATAAGATTTAATCAACTGAAAATTCATCTTAATATCTTAACAAATGGTCTTACTTTTTCTTATAATTAGCATTAACAGTGTATGTGAATCTGTTAATAAGTGTATGTTCTTGATTTAAAAAATAGTCAATGCCAGTGATTTAAGGGCAGTATGTAGTCCCTTTGCTTGTTAAGAACCCAAAAAAACCTTATGTCTGCATTTTAGTATATGTCTGCTTCTTGTTTTCTATATCTCAGGGGGAAAAAAATCACATCTCAGGATCCCATGGGCATAGGTTACTAGTCAGTAGAAAAGCTGCTGTAATGACTGCAAGGAAAAATAAAAAAAGACGATGATAATGGTCATGGCCACTGTAAGGAGTCTTACTCTCACAGGCAGTTCAGATTCTGTAATATCAATCAAAGTTCCCCAAAAGGGTTCACTTTACTGATGCCTCCTCTGGTGTTCCTATGCCTTTGTTGCTAGGAAACTACCCAGTCAAAACCGTTTCCTAAAGGAATGGCCTGGTATTAGTGCTGAATCATGACCTGAGAAGAGTAGTAATATTGTGTAATGCCTCCCATAGGCTACCAAACCATGTTCTTCTTTCAGCTCAGTAAGATTAAAAACAAAAAGGGGGGGGGGGTTCAAAACAGGAGTCAATTTGAGATGACCTCAAGTAAGAGGTTTGTGTGCCATGTTGCTAAAACATGTTATATTTTAACACTGTCGATCCTTCTAACTATCAGTTCAGTTCAGTCGCTCAGTCGTGTCTGACTCTTTGCGACCCCATGAATCACAGCACGCCAGGCCTCCCTGTCCATCACCAACTACCGGAGTTCACTCAAACTTATGTCCATCGAGTTGGTGATGCCATCCAACCATCTCATTATCTGTCGTCCCTGTCTCCTCCCACCCCCCAATCCCTCCCAGAATCAGAGTCTTTTCTAGTGAGTCAATTCATCGCATGAGGTGGCTAAAGTATTGGAGTTTCAGCTTTAGCTTCAGTCCTAACTATATCAATAAACAAATGCCAAAATCAAAGATTTGGGTACATAATACTTATTTGAAGAAGGTAGAAAATCTTTCTCATTAAGTGCATCTAAAGGATGCTTATGTAAAAAGTGATAACTCTAATCAGTTATAAAGAACTTAAGTAAAAATTAATGATTTCCAATTCATTTTGGCTCTCTTGTAAGAACTCTTTCATTCATACTCCATAATATAATCATTTAAAAATAAAATTACATGTAAAAGAATCTATTCTCTCTGATTCTACAATTCTTTCAAATGAAACATAGTCCTAGCTCATGGATTATATTTCACTATATGTTCTTTCCCAGGACAAAAATTATTATAACCATCAAGGATCATTAACAATGAGTCATCTGCTTATCAAAATTCAATGTAACAATATATTTGGCAGTACTGAAACACATCATCTTTTTCATATAAGTCATGAACATAATCTCAACTAACAGTTCTTCAAATTTGATTACATTTAACAACATTTCAAATGCCCCATTTGAACGTACATAATAGTCACAAAGCAACTTCATTGACTAAAGTACTCTGATAAAAAGCATGTTATCAGAGCCTCTATACTTTACTGTAGTTTCTACAGTGAGGAGACTTAATTAACAAGGTCATAAATTTACTGGCTAAAAATTTAACATTCAAAACCTAAGATCATAGCATCCAGTCCCATCATTTCATGGCAAATAGAAGGGGAAAGAGTGGAAGCAGTGACAGATTTTATTTCCTTGGGTTCCGAAATCACTGCATACAGTGACAGCAGTCATGAAATTAAAAGATGCTTGCTCCTTGGAAGAAAACCTATGATAAACCTATTAAAAGGCAAGGACATCACTTTGCTGACAGAGGCCTGCATAGTCAAAACTATGTTTTTTCCAGAAGTCATGTGTGGATAGGAGAGTTGGACTCTAAAGAAAGCTGAGTGCTGAGGAATTGATGTTTTTGAATTGTGGTACTGGAGAAGGCTTTTGAGAGTCCTGGGACTGTGAGGAGATCAAACCAGTCAATCCTAAAGGAACTCAACTCTGAATACTCATTTTAAGGACCATGCTCAAGTTCCAATATTTTGGCCATCTGATGCAAAGATCCTACTCATTGGAACAGACTCTGTTGCTGGAGAAGATTGAGGGCAGGAGGAAAAGGGAGGTGAAAGAGAAAGAAATGGCTAGATAGCATCAACAGCTCAACAGACATGAGTTTGAGCAATCTCCAAGAGATAGTGAAGGACAGGAAAGTCTGGTGTGCTACAGTCGATGCAGTCTCAAAGAAGTGGACATGACTTAGTGACTGAACAACACAACAAAATAACTTTACAAGAGTGAAAAGCTACATTTTTACCCCTTATTTTCATCTTAAAAAAAGACAACAAAATATCCTTCAAAAACTTGGCTTTTAATATATTTTTTCACTAATATAGTTGGAAAAGTAACCAAAGATCAAGTTTAAGAATTCTAAGTTTCAGAACAGAATAAAATTATTTAATGAAATGAGCTAACTACTGTGTTTTATTTATATTTAGGTTTTAAATGCATTTTTTTCTGTCAACTTTTTTCTATTCCAAAGTTTCTAATAAAAAAGATAATGTTTATCTTTTCCACAAAAGAATGGCAGTTGAATAATAAAAATGAATACATAAATTTCCAAAATTTAAAAGAAGTTTCTATTTATAGAAGACTACCTAACTGACTCACTGGAAAAGACTCTGATGCTGGGAAAGGTTGGGGGCGGGAGGAGAAGGGGATGACGGAGAATGAGATGGCTGAGTCGATGGTATCACCGACTCTGTGGACATGAGTTTGAGTGAACTCCAGGAGTTGGTGATGGACAGGGAGACCTGGCGTGCTGTGATTCATGGGGTCGCGGAGAGTCGGACACGACTGAGTGACTGAACTGAACTGACCTGAACTGACCTAACCTGGAAAAATAAAAATACTTTCAATAAAAGGTAAATATTAGACTGCTGGCAAAAATTATTTACTTCTTTCCTATTCACTCTTAATTTACTATGGTGTTGGTTACTTGGAGGAAACTTGAACAAAATATTTTGGTCCAGTAAAAGCAGAGGCATTACTTTGCCAACAAAGGTCCGTCTAGTCAAGGCTATGGTTTTTCCAGGGGTCATGTATGGATGTGACAGTTGGACCGTGAAGAAAGCTGATCGCCAAAGAATTGATGCTTTTCAACTGTGGTGTCGGAGAAGACTCTTGAGAGTCCCTTGGACTGCAAGGAGGTCCAACCAGTCCATTCTAAAGGAGATCAGTCCTGGGTGTTCATTGGAAGGACTGATGCTAAAGCTGAAACTCCAATACTTTAGCCACCTCATGCAAAGACTTGACTCACTGGAAAAGACCCTGATGCTGGGAGGGATTGGGGCAGGAGGAGAAGGGGACAACAGAGAATGAGATGGCTGAATGGCATCACCGACTCGATGGACATGCATTTGAGTGAACTCCAGGAGTTGCTGATGGACAGGGAGGCCTGGTGTGCTGTGATTCATGGGGCCGTGAAGAGTTGGACATGACCGAGTGTCTGAACTGAATGTATCAAAGCTTAAAAACATCATTAAATTTAAATTAGGTAGTCATTCTTCTGATACAGCAGCTTAGAATATTGGCCACGGAGCATGGGAAGATGGTGGAGGAATAGGACGGGGCAACCACTTTCTCCCCCACAAAATCAGCAAAAGAACATTTGAACGCTGAGTAAATCCCACAAAACAACTTCTGAATACTGGCAGAGGACATCAGGCACCCAGAAAAGCAGCCCATAGTCTTCGAAAGGAGGTAGGAAATAGTATAAAAGATAAAAAGAGAGACAAAAGAGGGAGGGACAGAGCTCCGTCCCGGGAAGGGAGGCTTAAAAAAAAAAAAAGAAGTTTCCAAACACCTGGAAACACTGGCGAGTGGAACCTCAGAGGGCCACAAAACTGGGAGACAAAAGACATAAATAATTAAAACCCACAGACTAAGTGCCCAGAGGAAACACTCAGAGGAGAAGTGGCGCAGATGCCAGCACCCCCTACTAGCAGGCGGGGGCTGGGCAGGGAGGCATGGGCAGCAGGCACTTAGAGGGAGAACTGGCGGCAGCGCTTAGAGGGAGAACCGGGTTTGAACGCCCCAGGGCAAACTGAGGGTGCGAACCTAAGATAGCGAAGCAGACGCTGCAGCTAAAAAGCGAAAGCCTTGAAAAGCCTGTGAAAAGCCCTAACCTGGGACTCCACCAGCCCCGCTCAAAGAACAGAGGACTGAGTGGAGCAAGCTGGCAGCGGGCGGCCCATCTCCCAGCCCCCGCAGACACAGGCAAGGAGATCAGCCAGTGCCGGAAGGGCAGCTGCGGCCCCAGAGAGGCTTCCCATACCAAGCTGTAGGCAGGCTTCCTTGCTAACAAAGACTTCTTGGGTTTGGGCTGGTCGATATCTGCCTGAGAAAGTGCGCCAGTTGTAAACCCAGAAAACCAAACGGCAGGGACCAGGAAGGCGATAAGTCGCAGCAATCACGCTCACCAAACGCCTGGTCACCTGAGCTGCTCGGACCGGGGAAGGCACAAAACGCAGGCCCAGCCAAGTCTGTGCCTTTGTGGAGTACCCAAGGACCTGAACCTGAGCCACTCAGACCTGGGAAGTGAATGCAACACAGCGCCGGCTGTGGACAACTCCCAGCAGAGCAACCTGGAGCCTGAGAGGCAAAAACAGGGAAAGCACACACACCGTGAGCAGGAGCATTCCCAGTGTAGCCGAGACACTGCGAGCACTCCCCACAGACGCCAGGGATATTTGTTAGCTGTGTTCCTCCCTCCCCACAGCAGGACTGAACAGGTGAGCCTGGGGGGGGAAAAAAAAAAGTGTCCACCACCGCATCCTGGTGTCAGGACAGGAATTAGACACTGAGGAGACCAGAAAACAGAAGAGCTTTTTCAACAGAAGGAACTGCCTTGGAAGTAACAGAGGGAGAAGCCTTGAGCCTACTGCAAGAATAAGACTGAAAACCAGAGGCAGAGGCTTAAGTCCAAATCCTGAGAACACCAGAGATCTCCTGTTCCAGAGAACATTAATTCATAGGTACTCATCAAATGCCTCCATACATACACTGAAACCAGGCACCACCCAAGGGTCAACAAGTTTCAGTGAAAGACATAATACACAAACTATCCAGCAACACAGGAGAATAGCACTGATCTTCAATATACAGTCTGCCCAAAGCCACTGCAAACACATTGAAATCTCAAACTCATTACTGGACACTTCATTGCACTCCAGAGAGAAGAAATCCAGCTCCACCCACCAGAACATCGACACAAGCTTCACAAACCAGGGAACCTTGACAAGTCACCAATTCAACCACACACACCATGAGGTAACTACATAATAAAGAGAACTCCATAAACTGCCAGAAGAAGGAAAGGCCACCCCAAACACAGTAATATAATCAAGATGAAGAGGCAGAGAAATACCCAGCAAGCAAGTTCAGTTCAGTTCAGTAGCTCAGTCGTGTCCGACTCTCCGCGACCCCATGAATCACAGAACACCAGGCCTCCCTGTCCATCACCAACTCCAGGAGTTCACTCAAACACATGTCCACAGAGACAGTGATGTCATCCAGCCATCTCATTCTCGGTCGTTCCCTTCTCCTCCCGACCCCAACCTTTCCCAGCATCACAGTCTTTTCCAGTGAGTCAACTCGTCGCATGGGCCAAAGTATTGCAGTTTCAGCTTTAGCATCAGTCCTTCCAATGAACACCCAGGATCAATCTCCCTTAGCTAGGACTGGTTGGATCTCCTTGCGGTACAAGGGAATCTCAAGAGTCTTCTCCAACACCACAGTTCAAAAGCATCAATTCTTCGACGATCAGCTTTCTTCACAGTCCAAATCTCACATCCATACATGACCACGGGAAAAACCATTGCCTTGACTAGACGGACCTTGGTTGGCAAAGTAATGTCTCTGCTTTTTAATATGCTATCTAGGTTGGTCATAACTTTTCTTCCAAGGAGTAAGCGTCTTTTAATTTCATGGTTGATATCAGCATCTGCAGTGATATTGGAGCCCAGAAAAATAAAGTCTGACACCGTTTCCACTGTTTTTCCATCTATTTCCCATGAAGTGATGGGACCAGATGCCATGATCTTTGTTTCCTGAATGTTGAGCTTCAAGCCACCCTTTTCACTCTCCTCTTTCACTTTCATCAAGAGGCTTTTGAGTTCCTCTTCACTTTCTGCCATAAGGGTAGTGTCACCTGCATATCTGAGATTATTGATATTTCTCCCAGCAATGTTGATTCCAGCTTGTGCTTCTTCCAGCCCAGCGTTCCTCATGATGTACTCTGCATAGAAGATAAATAAGCAAGTTGACAATACAGCCTTGACGCACTCCTTTTCCTATTTGGAACCAGTCTGTTGTTCCATGTACAGTTCTGGCTGTTGCTTCCTGACATGCATACAGGTTTCTCAAGAGGCAGGTCAGGTGGTCTGGTATTCCCATCTCTTTCAGAATTTTCCACAGTTTATTGTGATCCACACAGTCAAAGGCTTTGGCATAGTCAATGAAGCAGAAATAGATGTTTTTCTGAAACTCTCTTGCTTTCTCCATGATCCAGCGGAAGTTGGCAATTTGATCTCTGGTGCCTCTGCCTTTTCTAAAACCTGCTTGAACATCTGGGAGTTCACAGTTCACATACTGATGAAGCCTGGCTTGGAGAATTTTGAGCATGACTTTACAAGCGTGTGAGATGAGTGCAGTTGTGCGATAGTTTGAGCATTCTTTGGCATTGCCTTTCTTTGGGATTGGAATGAAGACTGACCTTTTCCAGTCCTGTGGCCACTGCTGAGTCTTCCAAATATGCTGGCCTATTGAGTGCAGCACTTTCACAGCATCATCTTTCAGGATTTGAAATAGCTCAACTGGAATTCCATCACCTCCACTAGCTTTGTTCGTAGTGATGCTTTCTAAGGCCCACTTGACTTCACATTCCAAGATGTCTGGCTCTAGGTCAGTGATCACGTTATCGTGACTATCTTGGTATTGAAGATCTTTTTGTACAGTTCTTCTGTGTATTCTTGCCACCTCTTCTTAATATCTTCTGCTTCTGTTAGGTCCCTACCATTTCTGTCCTTTATCGAGCCCATCTTTGCATGAAATGTTCCCTTGGAATCTCTAATTTTCTTGAAGAGATCTCTTGTTTTTCCCATTCTGTTGTTTTCCTCTATTTCTTTGCATTGATCCCTGAGGAAGGCTTTCTTATCTCTCCTTGCTATTCTTTGGAACTCTGCATTCAGATGCTTATATCTTTCCTTTTCTCCTTTGCTTTTCGCCTCTCTTCTTTTCACAGCTATTTGTAAGGTCTCCTCAGACAGCCATTCTGCTTTTTTGCATTTCTTTTCCATGGGGATGGTCTTGGTCCCTGTCTCCTTTACAATGTCACGAACATCCGTCCAGAGTTCATCAGGCACTCTATCTATCAGATCTAGTCCCTTAAATCTATTCCTCACTTCCATCCACTGTATAATCATAATGGATTAGATTTAGGTCATATCTGAATGGTCTAGTGGAACAGGATAAATGCCCACCAACACAAACAAAAGAGGAAGATATAGGGAACCTACCCAATAAAGAATTTTGAATCTTAATGGTGACAATGATTCAAAATCTAGAAAGGAAAATGGAGTTACAGATAAATAAAGTGGAGTAAAGAATTGAGAATATGCAAGGAATGTTTAATAGGGAATTAGAGGAAATAAAAAAGAGTCAATAAATAATGAATAATACAATAGATGAGATCAGAAACACTCTCAAGGGAACAAACAGTAGAATAATGGAGGCAGAAGACAGGATAAGCAAGCTAGAAGATAAAATTGTAGAAATAAATGAAACAGAGATGGTAAAAGAAAAACGAATTAAAAGAAATGAGGACCATATTAGAGACCTATGGGACAATATTAAACGCCCCAACATTCGAATCATAGGAGTCCCAGAAGAAGAAGACAAAAAGAAAGACGATGAGAGAATACTTGAGGAGATAATAGTTGGCAATTTCCCTAAAAGGGGGAAGGAAATAATCACCCAAATCCAAGAAACACAGAGACTCCCTAACATGATAAACCCAAGGTGAAATACTCCAAGACACATATTAATCAAATTAACAAAGATCAAACACAAAGAACAAATATTAAAAGCAGCAAGGGGAAAACAACAAATAACACACAAGGGGATTCCCATAAGGATAACAGCTGATCTTTCAACAGAAACTCTTCAGGCCAGGAGGGAAGAGCAAGTCATAATTAAAGTGATGAAAGAAAGTAACCTACAGCCCAGATTAACATACCCAGCAAGGATCTCATTCAAATATGTAGGAGAAATCAAAAGCTTACAGACAAGCAAAAGCTGAGAGAATTCAGCATCACCAAACAAGCTCTCCAACAAATACTAAAGGATCTTCTCTAGACAGGAAACACAGAAAGGGTATATAAACTCAAACCCAAAACAATAAAGAAAATGGCAATGGGATCATACTTATCAATAATAATCTTAAATAAAAATGGGTTTAATGCCCCAACCAAAAGACAAAGGCTGGCTGAATGGATACAAAAACAAGAACCCCATACATGTTGTCTACAAGAGTCCCACCTCAAAACGAGGGACACATACAGACTGAAAGTGAAAGGCTGGAAAACGATATTCCACGCAAACAGAGATCAAAAAAAGCAGGAGTAGCAATACTCATATCAGATAAAATAGACTTTAAAACAAAGGCTGTGAAAAGAGACAAAGAAGGAAACTACATAATGATCAAAGGATCAATCCAAGAAGAAGATATAACAATTATAAATATTTATGCACCCAACATAGGAGCACCGCAATATGTAAGACCATTACTAACAAGTATGAAAGGGGAAATTAACAACAATGCAGTAATAGTGGGAGATTTTAATACCCCACTTACATCTATGGATAGATCAACTAAACAGAAAATTAACACGGATGCACAAACTTTAAATGATACAATAGACCAGTTAGACCTAATAGATATCTATAGGAAATTTCACCCCAAAACAATGAATTTCACCTTTTTCTCTAGTGCACACGGAACATTTTCCAGGATAGATCAAATCCTGGACCATAAATCTGGCCTTGGTAAATTCAAAAAAATTGAAATTATTCCAGCATCTTTTCTGACCACAATGCAGTAAGATTAGATCTCAATTACGGGAGAAAAACTAATAAAAATGCCAACATATGGAGGCTGAACAACACGCTACTGAATAACGAACAAATCATAGAAGAAATCAAAAGAGAAATCAAAACATGTGTAGAAATGAATGAAAATGAAAACACGACAACCCAAAACCTCTGGGACACTGTAAAAGCAGTGCTAAGGGGGAAGTTCATAGCAACACAGGCACACCTCAAGAAACAAGAAAAAAGTCAACTAAATAACCTAACTCTACATCTAAAGCAACTAGAAAAGGAAGAAATGAAGAACCCCAGGGGCAATAGAAGGAAAGAAATCGTAAAAATTAGGACAGAGATAAATGCAAAAGAAACAAAAGAGACCATAGCAAAAGTCAACAAAGCCAAAAGCTGGTTCTTTGAGAAGGTAAATCAAATTGACAAACCACTAGCCAGACTCATCAAGAAACAAAGGGAGAAGAACCAAATCAATAAATTTATAAATGAAAATGGAGAGATCACAACCAACAACACAGAAATACAAAGGATTATTAGAGAATACTATCAGCAATTTTATGTCAATAAAATGAACAACCTGGAAGAAATGGACAAATTCCTACAAAAGTACAACTTTCCAAAACTGAACCAGGAAGAAATAGAAAATCTGAACAGACCCATCACAAGCACGGAACTAGAGGCTGTAATCATAAATCTTCCATCAAACAAAAGCCCAGGTCCAGAAGGCTTCACAGCTGAATTCTACCAAAAATTTAGAGAAGAGCTAGCACCTATTCTACTCAAACTCTTCCAGAAAATTGCTGAGGAAGGGAAATTTCCAAACTCATTCTACGAGGCCACCATCACCCTAATCCCAAAACCTGGTAAAGATCCCACAAAAAAAGAAAACTACAGGCCAATATCACTGATGAACATAGATGCAAAAATCCTTAACAAAATTCTAGCAATCAGAATCCAACAACATATTAAGAAGATCATACATCATGACCAAGTGGGCTTTATCCCAGGAATGCAAGGATTCTTCAATATCCGCAAATCAGTCAACGTAATACACCACATTAACAAACTGAAAAATTAAAATCATATGATCATCTCAATAGATGCAGAGAAAGCCTTCGACAAAATTCAACATCCATTTATGATAAAAACCCTCCAGAAAGTGGGAACAGAAGGGACATATCTCAACATAATAAAAGCTATATATGACAAACCCACAGCAAACATTATCCTCAATGGTGAAAAACTGAAAGCATTTCCCCTAAAGTCAGGAAAAAGACAAGGGTGCCCACTCTCACCTCTACTATTCAACATAGTTCTGGAAGTTTTGGCTACAGCAGTCAGAATAGAAAAAGACATAAAAGGAATACAAATTGGAAAAGAAGAAGTAAAACTTTAACTATTTGCTGATGACATGATCCTCAACACAGAAAACCCTAAAAACTCTACCAGAAAACTACTAGGGTTAATCAATGAATAGAGTAAAGTTGCAGGATATAAAATCAACACACAGAAATCCCTTGCATTCCTATACACTAATAATGAGAAAATAGAAAGAGAAATTAAGGAAACTATTCCATTCACTGTTGCAACGAAAAGAATGAAATACTTAGGAATATACCTACGTAAGGAAATAAAAGACTTGTACATACAAAACTATAAAACATTAGTGAAAGTAATCAAAGAGGACAGTCATAGATGGAGAAATATACCATGTTCGTGGATTGGAAGTATAAATATTGTAAAAATGAGTATACTGCCCAAATAATTTATACATTCAATGCAATCCCTATCAAGCTACCAACGATATTTTTCACAGAACTCGAACAAATAATCTCACAATTTGTATGGAAATAGAAAAAACCTCGAATAGCCAAAGCAATCTTGAGGAAGAAGAATGGAACTGGGGGAATTAACCTGCCGGACTTCAGGCTCTACAAAAAGCCACAGTCATCAAGACAGTATGGTACTGGCACAAAGACAGAAATATAGATCAATGGAACAAAATAGAAAGCCCAGAGATAAATCTACGCACCTATGGACACCTTATCTTTGACAAAGGAGGCAAGAATATAAAACGGAGAAAAGACAGTCTCTTCAACAAGAAGTGGTGCTGGGAAAACTGGTCAGCCACTTGAAAAAGAATGAAACTAGAACACTTCCTAACACCATACACCAAAATAAACTCAAAATGGATTAGAGAGCTAAATGTAAGACCAGAAACTATAAAACTCCTAGAGGAGAACATAGGCAAAACACTCTCTGACATAAATCACAGCAGGATCCTCCAAGACCCACCTCCCAGAATATTGGAAATAAAAGCAAAAATAAACAAACGGGACCTAATTAAAATTAAAAGTTTCTGCACAGCAAAGGAAACTATAAGCAAGGTGAAAAGACAGCCTTCAGAATGGGAGAAAATAATAGCAAATGAAGCAACTGATAAATGATTAATCTCCAAAATATACAAGCAGCTCCTGAAGCTCAACTTCAGATAAACGACCCAATCAAAAAATGGGTCAAAGAACTAAACAGACATTTCTCCAAAGAAGACATAAAGATGGCTAACAAACACATGAAAAAATGCTCAACATCCCTCATAATCAGAGAAATGCAAATCAAAACCACAATGAGATACCATTTCACACCAGTCAGAATGGCTGCTATTAAAAAGTCCATATGCAATAAATGCTGGAGAGGATGTGGAGAGAAAGGAACCCTCTTACACTGTTGGTGGGAATGCAAACTAGTACAGCCACTATGGAGAACAGTGTGGAGATTCCTCAAAAAACTGGAAATAGAACTGCCATATGATCGCACTCCTGGGCATACACACCGAGGAAACCAGAATTGAAAAAGACACATGTATTCCAATGTTCATTACAGCACTGTTTGTAATAGCCAGGACTTGGAAGCAACCTAGATGTCCATCTGCAGATGAATGGATAAGAAAGCTTTGGTACATATACACAATGGAGTATTACTCAGCCATCAAAAAGAATGCATTTGAATCAGTTCTAATGAGGTGGATGAAACTGGAACCTATTATACAGAGTGAAGTAAGCCAGAAAGAAAAACATCAATACAGAATACTAACGCATATGTATGGAATTTAGAAAGATGGTAACCTTAACCCTGTATCAGTTCAGTTCTGTCGCTCAGTTGTGTCCGACTCTCTGTGACCCCATGAATCACAGCACGCCAGGTCACCCTGTCCATCACCAACTCCCAGAGTTCACTCAAACTCACGTCCATAGAGTCGGTGGTGCGAGACTGCAAAAGAGACATAGGTGTATAGAACAGTCTTTGGGACTCTGTGGGAGAGGGTGAAGGTGGGATGATTTGGGAGAATAGCATTGTAGCATGTATATTATCATATGTGAAATGAATCACCAGTCCAGGTTCGATGCATGATACAGGATGCTTGGGGCTGGTGCATGGGGATGACCTGGAGGGAGGATATGGGGAAGAGGGAGGTGGGAGGGGGGTTCAAGAAAGGGAACACATGTACACCTGGGGCGGATTCGTGTCAATGTATGGCAAAACCAAACAATATATTAATATAAGGTGAATTGCCTCCAATGAAAAAAATATATATATTGGCCACCAAATCTGTTTTTCAAGGTAGACTGGAAATATTTCCAAGAAATTTAAATTCAGCTGTGAAGTGGTTTTGCTTTTGAATTTTCTTCTATGCTAATTCACTATATTAATGTTCACACTACTCTTAACTTCTCTAGTGATGCCAAAGTGATTATTTTATTAGACAACTTTAGTAAAAAGTGAGTTTAACATATTTGTATTGATATCAAAATGTCCCCAAATATATTAAATGCTAACAGTAAGGTAGAGAAAAATGTTCCAAATATATATGGGAAGAATTCTTATTGATTGACTTTTATCAAATATTATTTTTGTAAAAGTCGCAAAATAGGAAGACCATATGTTTTGTGCTCAAACCAAAATTGAATCTAATATTTCCTCTTCCTGAAAAGTTGGTTGGAGTCTTTATTTGCAATTATAATATAATGCTTTATAGAATTATATTAACCAAATATATATGTAAATTACTACACATATGAACATTTACAGTGAAATCTCCAAATTATATGACATATAAATCATGAATTCATCTTATTAGCATTCAGAAATTTAGCAAAAAAATTCAACATGTAAATCAAGTTATTAAAGCATTGATAATGGCAATTTGCAAGATTTCAATAAACATATGAGCTTAGATTAATCTTGATAATATATTTTTACAACATGCTTGGTTTTTCCAGTGGTCATGCATGGATATGAGAGTTGGACTTTGAAGAAAGCTGATCACCGAAGAATTGATGCTTTTGAACTGTGGTGCTGGAGAAGACTCTTGAGAGTCCCTTGGACTGCAAGGAGATCCAACCAGTCCATTCTAAAGGAGATCAGTCCTGGGTGTTCATTGGAAGGACTGATGTTAAAGCTGAAACTCTAATACTTTGGCCACCTCATGCGAAGAGTTGACTCCCTGGAAAAGACTCTGGTGCTGGGAGGGATTGGGGGCAGGAGGAGAAGGGGACGACAGAGAATGAGATGGCTGGATGGCATCACCGATTCTATGGACATGCGTTTGAGTGAACTCCGGGAGTTGGTGGTGGACAGTGAGGCCTGGCATGCTGTGATTTATGGGGTCAGAAAGAGTTGGACACGACTGTGCAACTGAACTGAACTGAACTGATTTGTAATTGACAATAGTTAGCATAGTGTCTGAAGTTAAAAAACACTCATGGCTGGTATGAGACACCCCTTTGTTTCTTTTCTGCCAAAGCTCATGTTAGCTTAGTGTATGTATAAAAACAAACAAAGCAAATTTATGGTTACCAAAGCAGGGTGAGGGACAAATTAGGAATAAAATGTTAACAAATGCAAACTACTCTACATAAGATAGTTAAGTAATAAGGATTTATTGTATATCATACGGAAATATACTCAATATCTTATAATAAACTATAGTGAAATATCATCTGCATAAACTAAATCCCTGGATCACTATGCTGTATATGAGATGGTTGGATGGCATCACCGACTCAATGGCCATGTGTTTGAGTAAGCTCTGGGAGTTGGTGACGGACAGGGAAGCCTGGCATTCTCCAGTCCATGTGGTTGCAAACAGTTGGAAACAACTGAGTGATTGGAGTGAATTGAATACAATATTGTGAATAGATTACACTTCAATAAGAAGAGAGAAAGTCCCCATAATGTTACATCTATTAGCAGGAAACACTTTCTTGTTATTTTCTTGACAACAAAACTGCTCAAAATCATTAAAATAATTGATTGTGGTTCTCTAAGAAGTTTGGTCCTGACAGCACGGTTTATTTCAGAGGCTTGAAGGAAATGTAGGCTCTCACCTTCAATGAGCTGCTCACAAAGTAAAGTCTAAATGTAATGAAAAGAAATGATTTCAAGTGTATCAGAGAAGAATTGTTTCAGTGGGACACCTGCTTATATTCTCAAATCCTATTGCTTCTCACAAAAACTTGGATATAAAATTGAATATAGGATATAAGAAAAAATACTTCAAACATCAGTTTATTCTTTAAAATGGGTGGTTGTTGTTCACTCATTAGCCCGTGTCTGCCTCTTTGTGATGCCATGGATGCAGCACACGTGCTTCCCTGTCCTTCACGAACTCCTGGAGTGTGCTCAAGCTCATGTCCATCAGGTCGGCTATGTCATTCAACCATCTCATTCTCTGTCACCACTTTCTCCCTCTGCACTCAATCTATTCTAGCCTCAGAGTCTTTTTCAAAATGGGTTACAGACAACTTTAATTTATTATCATTTGCACAAATTACCCTTATTACTTTTAATTTAGTGTCACATGAGGAACTGAACTCAACTCCATGTATCTTTGCTCTTTAAGATAATATTTTAGGGAGCTCTAGGCAGCTACTTTAGGAAGTTTCAAGCAACATCTTTTAACTTTAAGATCAGTTCAGTTCAGTCGCTCAGTTGGGTCCTACTGTATGTGACGTCATGGACTACAGCACGCCAGACCTCCCTGTCTATCACCAATTACCAGAGTTTACTCAAATTCTGAGTCCATTGAGTGGGTGATGCCTTCTAACTATCTCATCCCCTGTCATCTCCTTCTACTCCAGCCTTCAATCTTTCCGAGCATCAGATCTTTTCAGATAAGTCAGTTCTTCACATCAGGTGGCCAAAGTATGGGATATTCAGATTCAGCATTAGTATTTCAAATGAATATTCAGGACTGATTTCCTTTAGGATGGACTGGTTGGATCTTCTTGCAGTCGAAAGGACATTCAAGAGTCTTTTCCAACATCAGAGTTCAAAAGCATCAATTCTTCAGCACTCAGCTTTCTTTATAGTCCAACTCTCACATTCATACATGACGACTGGAAAAATGATAGCTCTGAATAGATGAACATTTGTTGGCAAAATAATGTCTATGCTTTTTAGTATGCTTTTTAGGTTGGTCATAGTTTTTCTTCCAAGGAGCAAGTGTCTTTTAATTTCATGGCTGCAATCACCATCTGCAGTGATTTTGAGGCCCAAAATATAAAGTCTGTCACTGTTTCCACTGATTTCCCATATTTGTCACAACGTGATGGGACCAGATGCCATGATCTTAGTTTTCTGAATGTTGAGCTTTAAGCCAACTTTTTCACTCTCCTCTTTCACTTTCATCAAGAGCCTTTTTAGTTTTTCTTCCATTTCTGCCATAAAGGTTTTGTTATCTGCATATCTGACATTATTGATATTTCTCCCAGCAATCTTGATTCCAGCTTGTGCTTCATCCAGACCAACATTTCTCATGATGTACTCTGCATATAAGTTAAATAAGCATGGGACAACAAATAGCCTTGACATTCTCCTTTCCTGATTTGGAAACAGTATTTTTTCCATGTCCAGTTCTGACTGCTTTTTCTTGACCTGCATAGAGATTTCTCGGGAGTCAGGTCACATGGTCTGGTATTCCCATCTCTTTCAGAATTTTCCACAGTTTGTTGTGATCCACACAGTCAAAGGCTTTGGCATAGTCAATAAGGCAGAAATAAATGTTTTTCTGGAACTCTCTTGCTTTTTTGATGATCCAGTGGATGTTGGCAATTTGATCTTTGGTTCTTCTGCTTTTTCTAAATCCAGCTAGAACATCTGGAAGTACACAGTTCACTTAGTGTTGAAATCTGGCTTGGAGAATTTTGAGCATTACTTTGCTAGTGCGTGAGATGAGTGCAATTGTGCAGTAGTGAGAACATTTTTTCACATTGCGTTTCTTTGGGATTGGAATGAAAACTGACCTTTTCCAGTCCTGTAGCCATTGCTGAGTTTTCCAAATTTGTTGGAGTAGTGAGTGCAACACTGTCACAGAATCATCTTTTAGCATTTGAAGTAGCTCAACTGGAATTCCATCACCTCCATTAGCTTTGTTCATAGTGATTCTTCCTAACTCCCACTTGACTTCACATTCCAGGATGTCTGGTTCTAGGTGAGTGATCACATCGTTATGATTATCTGGGTCGTGAAAACCACTAGAACATTCAGGGATCACCTAAATCAAATCCCTTATGATTATACAGTGGACGTGACAAAGAGATTCAAGGGATTAGATCTGATAGAGTGACTGAAGAACTATGGACAGAGGTTCATGACATTGTACAGGAGGCAGAGATCAAGGCAATCACCAAGAAAGAGAAATGTAAAAAGGCAAAATTGTTGTCCATGGAGGCCTTACAAATAGCTATGAAAGGAAGAGAAGTGAAAGGCAAAGGAGAAAAGGAAAGATATACCCATTTGAATGCAGAGTTCCAAAGAATAGCAAGGAGAGATAAGAAAGCCTTCCTCAGTGATCAGTGCAAAGAAATAGAGGAAAACAATAGAATGGGAAAGACTAGAGATCTCTTCAAGAAAATTAGAGATACAAAGAGAACATTTCATGCAAAGATGGGCACAATAAAGGACAGAAATCGTATGACCTGACAGAAGCAGAAGATAAGAAGAGGTGGGAAGAATACACAGAAGAACCCTAAGATCAGATTCACACTTTTTATTGTGCATGCAATACATAGGAATAAACTGATGCTTCCCAAATGTGTATATTTATGTATTACTAAGAAGCTACTTGATTCATGGACCTAACATTCCAGGTTCCTATGCAGTATTGCTCTTGAAAGCATCGGACCTTGCTTCTATCACCAGTCACATACACAACTGGGTATTGGTTTTGCTTTGGCTCCATCCCTTCATTCCTTCTAGAGTTATTTCTCCACTGATCTCCAGTAGCATACTGAGCACCTACTGACCTGGGAAATTCCTCATTCAGTATCCTATCATTTTGCCTTTTGATACTGTTCATGTGTTTCTCAAGGCAAGTATACTGAAGTGGTTTGCCATTTATTTCTCCAGTGGACCACATTCGACTGTGGTCCATGTGATCAGATCGACTAGTTTTCTGTGATTATGATTTCAGTGTGTCTGCCCCCTGATGCCCCCTCGCAATACCTACCGTCTTATTTGGGTTTCTCTTACCTTGGTCGTGGGAGATCTCTTCACAGCTGCTCCAGCAAAGAGCAGCTTCTACATCTTACCTTGGATGAGGGGTATCTCCTCAAGACCGCCCCTCCTGACCTTGAACATGGAGTAGTTCCTCTCGGCCCTCCCCACATAGCCACCACTTATTGGACGTGGGGTAGCTCCTCTCGGTGGAGAAGGCAATGGCAAGCCACTCCCGTACTCTTACCTAGAAAATCCCATGGATGGAGGAGCCTGGTAGGCTGAAGTCCATGGGGTCACTCAGTCGGATATGACTGAGTGACCTCACTTTCACTTTTCACTTTCACAAATTGGAGAAGGAAATGGCAAACCCACTCCAGTGTTCTTGCCTGGAGAATCCCAGGAACGGGACAGCCTGGTGGGCTGCCGTCTATGGGGTCGCAGAGTCGGACACTACTGAAGCGACTTAGCAGCAGCATACTCGGCCGCGCTTCTTTGTGTGGTCGGTTGTGCTGCGGTGTCTCTTGCGTATGCTCCGCTGGATGCGATAAAGTACAGAAACGGTATGGACCTAACAGAAGCAGAAGATAATAAGAAGAGGTGTCAAGAATACACAGAAGAACTGTACAAAAAAGATCTTCACGACCAAGATAATCACGATAACATAATCACTGACCTAGAGCCAGACATCTTGGAACTTGAAGTCAAGTGGGCCTTAGAAAGCATCACTGCGAATAAAGCTAGTGGAGGTGATGGAATTCCAGTTGAGCTTTTTCAAATCTTGAAAGATGATACTGTGAAAGTGCTGCACTCACTCAATATGCCAGCAAATTTGGAAAACTCAGCAGTGTCCACAGGACTGGAAAAAGTCAGTCTTCATTCCAATCCCAAAGAAAGGCAATAACAAAGAATGCTCAAACTACCGCACAATTCCGCTCATTTCACTCGCTAGTAAAGTCATGCTCAAAGTTCTCCAAGCCAGGCTTCATCAATATGTGAATCGTGAACTCCCAGATGTTCAAGCAGGTTTTAGAAAAGGGAGAGGCACCAGAGATCAAATTGCCAACATCCACTGGATCATATAGAAAGCAAGAGAGTTCCAGAAAACCATCTATTTCTGCTTCATTGACTATGCCAAAGCCTTTGACTGTGTGGATCACAATAAACTATGGAAAATTCTGAAAGAGATTAGAATACCAGACCACCTGACCTGCCTCTTGAGAAACCTGTATGCAGGTCAGGAAGCAACAGTCAGAACTGGACATGGAACAACAGACTGGTTCCAAATAGGAAAAGGAGTACGTCAAGGTGGTACATTGTCACCCTGCTTATTTAACTTATATTCAGAGTACATCATGAGGAACGCTGGGCTGGAAGAAGCACAAGCTGGAATCAAGATTGCTGGGAGAAATATCAATAACCTCAGATATGCAGATGACACCATCCTTATGGCAGAAAGTGAAGAGGAACACAAAAGCCTCTTGATGAAAGTGAAAGAGGATAGTGAAAAGGTTGGCTTGAAGCTCAACATTCAGAAAACAAAGATCATGGCATCTGGTCCCATCACTTCATGGGAAATAGATGGAAAAACAGTGGAAACAATGTCAGACTTTATTTTTGGGGGCTCCCAAATCTCTGCAGATGCTGATTGCAGCCATAAAATTAAAAGACGCTTACTCCTTGGAAGAAAAGTTATGACAAACCTAGATAGTGTATTAAAAAGCAGAGATATTACTTTTCCAACCAAGGTCCGTGTAGTCATGGCTATGGTTTTTCCCATGGTCATGTATGGATGTGAGAGTTGGACTGTGAAGAAAGCTGATTGCCGAAGACTTGATTCTTTTGAACTGTGGTGCTGGAGTAGACTCTTGAGAGTCCCTTGGACTGCAAGGAGATCCAACCAGTCCATTCTAAAGGAGATCAATCCTGGGTGTTCATTGGAAGGACTGATGCTAAAGCTGAAACTCGAATATTTTGGCCACCTCATTGGACGAGTTGACTCACTGGAATGCTGGGAAGGATTTGGGGTAGGAGGAGAAGGGTATGACAGAGAATGAGATGGCTGGATGGCATCACCGACTCGATGGACATGAGTTTGAGTGAACTCCGGGAGTTGTGATGGACAGGGAGGCCTGGCGTGCTGATTCATGGAGTCGCAGAGAGTCAGACCCGACTGAGCGACTGAACTAAACTGACTGAAGAAACTACTTATATGCAGAGTACATGATGCTAATGCTGTATTGGATGAAACACAATCTGAAATCAAGATTGCTGGAAGAAATATTGATCACCTCAGATAAACAGATGACAACACCCTCATGGCAGAAAGTGAAATAGAACTAATGAGTCTCTTGATGAAAGTGAAAGAGGAAAGTCAAAAAGGTGGCTTAAATCTCAATATTCAGACAACTAAGATCATGGCATCTGGTCCCATCACTTCATGAAAAATAGATGGGGAAACTGTTGAAACAGTGACATACTTCATTTTTCTGGGCTCCAAAATCACTGCCAACGGTGACTGCAGTCATCAAATTAAAAGACACTTGCTCTTTGGAAGAAAAGCTATGACCAACCTAGACAGCATATTAAAAAGCAGAAATGTTACTTTGCCAACAAAGGTCCATCTAGTCAAAGCTATGGTTTTTCCACTCGTCATGTTTGGATCTGAGAGTTGGACTATAAAGAAAGCTGAGTGCTGAAGAATTGATGCTTTTGAATCTGGTGTTGAAGAAGAGTCTTGAGAGTCCCTTGGACAGCAAAAAGATCTAACCAGTCCATCCTAAAGAAAATCAGTCTTGAATATTCATTGGAAGGACTGATGCTGAAGCTAAAATTCCAATATTCTGGCCACCTGATGCTAAGAACCGACTCACTGGAAAAGACCCTGATGCTGGGAAAGATTGAAGGTGGGAGGAGAAGTGGACAACAGAGGATGAGATTGTTGAATGCTATCACTGATGTGATGGACATGAGTTTGAGTAGTTTCTGGAGGATAGACAGGAAGGCCTGGCTTGCTGTAGTCCATGGGGTCATAAAGAGTAGGATAGGACTGAGTGACTGAACTGAAGGAAATTACCAAGGAGTTTTAGTAGATTATAGCCTACCTTTTCTAACCTTTAAAATATACATTTTAAAGGTATATATAGTATTACACCTAAATATTATTAAGTTTTGCAAGATGTTAAAATATTTGATGTTAGTGATTTCATTGTGTTTTTGTGTATGTGTGTGTGCATGTGTTAGTCATATCCAACTATTTGTGATCCTGCCAGGGGTCCTGTAGGCTGCCAGGCTCCTTTGTCCATGGAATTCTTCAGGCAATACTGGAGTTTGTTGCTATTCCCTTCTCCAAAGTATCTTCTCAATCCAGGAATCAAGCTCTGATCTCCTGAATTGCAAGCAGATATTTACCATCTGAGTTACCAGGGAAGCCCAATGATTTCATCACTTTCACCTAAAATTCTTCCATCTTATTACTAGGAACTTTATTGCCAATTATATTTGTTTATTCAGTACCTGAAAAATGTTAGGCAGTATCTTAAATAACCACTACTCAAGTTAAACCATTTACAGATGGATTATCCAAATTTATCTAAAAGCATGTAAGGGTTTTCCCAGTGGCTCAGTGGTAAAGAATCCACGTTAAACACAGGAGATGCAAATGGCAGTGGTTCATTCTCTGGGTCATGAAGACCCCTTAGAGGAAGAAATAACCACTCACTCCAGTGTTCTTGTGTGGAAAATCCCATGAAGATAGGAGCTTGCCAGGCTACCGTTGATAGGGTTGCAGAGAGTTGGATACAATTGAGCACACTCAAAAACATATAACTACCAACAGAATTAATAAATACATATAGGAAGTATGACTGAGAGATACTGACATATATCACACTTGCAAAAGCAAATATATGTGTCCAAAATCTATATATATTATACATCCAAAGAGACATGACAGAAAACATGCTATTGAATATGTAGCTGCCTTTGTGTTTGTGATTTATGTCTCTAACAACTGCTGATGCTGCTTCTTAATTGAACAATAAACATGGAATTACTTTCTAGTGAACCAAATGGTTCTAAAAGTTTACAAACAACTTTGTATTACCTTAAAACAGTGCTAAAGTTGCAAAATACTTTTTTCTATAATAAGATAAACATTAAATTAATCTTTCATTTATAATTGTAAGTAAAAGACTCTGATGTTGGGAGGGATTGGGGGCAGGAGGAGAAGGGGACGACAGAGAATGAGATGGCTGGATGGCATCACCGACTCAATGGAGATGAGTTTGATTGAACTCCGGGAGTTGGTGATGGACAGGGAGACCTAGTGTGCTATGATTCATGGGGTCGCAAAGAGTCGGACATGACTGACTGAACTGAACTGAACTGAAACACAAAAGAGCCTATCAAGTTGTGAAACAAAACTGGATTAAAAATGTGAACAAAATGCTTAGTTTATCGACCTATGATATTATTTTATATGGGCTTACCTGGTGCTCAGTGGTAAAGGATTCTCCTGCCAATGCAGAAGACTGGGTTCAATCCTTGGGTTGGGAAGATTCCTTGGAGAATGAAACGGCAACCCATCTCATTATTCTTGACTGGGAAATCCCATGTACAGAGGAGTCACAGGATGCAGTCCATGGGGTCACAAAAGAATTGGACATGACTGATTGTGTAAAATACACCCACACAGTATTACTGTATACTTTAAAAACATGGTTTTTCATTGTTCTAATTTTAGACATTCTGGTGATTGAGTATTCTATTTCCATCTAAATTACATTCATTTCATGATCAATGTTTCAGGCACAAATTTATGTATTTATTGTCAATTTGTTCTTTTGATAGTCTCCTTAAAACACTCTGCCTACTCCAGTGTCCCAAGGGTATATATATATATATATTTAAATGGAATTATCTACTTAGCATGTAATAAATTTGACATTTTTAATATTTATTACTATATAGATGTTTTAAAATATATTTTAATCTCTAATATAGCTAATATTAATAATATAACTTGTAAAATAAAAGCTAGTTATATTCCTCAATAATTTTAAGAGAGGAAAAACGATTCTGAAATCAAAATTATGAGAACTATTGCTCACAATTTCTGTGAAAAGAGATCTTAGGTGCACTATTTTATCTATGTCTTTTATATTTGAGGCACACTTATCTGCATGAGACTTGAATAAAGTTCTCATTACTGTAGGGTTCAGTATGGAATTCCCTGTTTCATGAGCAAAGCTGTTCTGAATTCAGTTCAGTTCAGTTCAGTTCATTCGCTCAGTCGTGTCCAATTCTTTGTGACCCCATGAATCGCAACATGTGAGGCCTCCCTGTCCATCACCAGCTCCCGGAATTCACTCAAACTCATGCCCATCGAGTCGGTGATGACATCCAGCCATCTCATCCTCTGTCATCCTCTTCTCCTCCTGCCCCCAATCCAGCATCAGGACCTTGCCATAAGTCAACTCTTCACATGAATTGGCCAAAGTATTGGAGTTTCAGCTTCAACATCATTCCTTCCGATGGACACTCAAGACTGATCTCCTTTAGGATGGACTGGTTGGATCTTCTTGCAGTCCAAGGGACTCTCAAGAATCTTCTCAAACACCACAGTTCAAAAGCCTTAATTCTTTGGCACTCAGCTTTCCTCACAGTCCAACTCTCACATCCATACGTGTGGAAAAACCATAGTCCTGACTAAGTGGAACTTTGTTGGCAAAGTAACGTCTCTGCTTTTAAATATGCTATATAGGTTGGTCAAAACTTTCCTTCCAAGGAGTAAGCGTCTTTTAATTTCATGGCTGCAATTATGATCAGAAGTGATTTTGGAGCCCCACAAAATAAAGTCCGATACTGTTTCCTCTGTTTCCCCATCTATTTGCCATGAAGTGATGGGAGCAGATGACATGATCTTAGTTTTCTGAATGTTGAGCTTTAAGCCAACTTTTTCACTCTTTTCCTTCACTTTCATCAAGAGGCTTGTTCTGAATTATTCTCCTCTAAAAGTGTCACCCTGCTTATTTAACTTATATGCAGAGTACATCATGAGGAACGCTGGGCTGGAAGAAGCACAAGCTGGAATCAGGATTGCTGGGAGAAATATCAATAACCTCAGATATGCAGATGACACCACCCTTATGGCAGAGAGTGAAGAGGAACTCAAAAGCCTCTTGATGAAAGTGAAAGAGGAGAGTGAAAAGGTTGGCATCACCGACTCGATGGACATGAGTTTGAGTGAACTCCGGGAGTTGGTGATGGACAGGGAGGCCTGGCGTGCTGTGGTTCATGGGGTCGCAAAGAGTCAAACATGACTGAGTGACTGAACTGAACTGAAAAGTGTAGGAGGTTACAGAATCTCCATAGTTTTTCTAGCACTTGATATTTTGTTGTCATTTCCGTCACTCTGATTGGTATGTATTAGTGTCATACTGTGGTTTTACTTAACATTTCCCTGTTTTATTTTGCTAACAAATATAAGAACATTTTTATATCTTTTGGATATATATCTATATGTAGTATATTATATAATATATAAAAGATATATCTTTTAATGTTTGGGTATCCTTCATTAAAGGAGATGTGGTATGTGATGGTTAATTTTATGTATCAGTTTGACTAGTCATTAGGTTCCCAGATTAAATATTATATGTAGGTGTGTCTGTGAAGGTTTTTTTTTTCAGTGAGATTAGCACTTGAATTGGTGGATTCAGTAGACTGCCCTCCACAATTTAGGTGTCCATCACCCTATTCTTTGAGGGCCAGTATAGAACAGAGTTGGGAATACCAGACCACCTTACCTGCCTCCTGAGAAATCTGTATGCAGGTCAAGAAGCAACACTTAGAACTAGACATGGAACAATGGACTAGTTCAAAATTGAGAAAGGAGTATGTCAAGGTTATATATTTTCACACTGCTTATTTAACTTAAATGCAGAGTACATCATCCAAAATACCAGACTGGATGAAGCATAAGCTGGAACCAAGATTTCCAGGAGAAATATCAACAACCTCAGATACACAGATGACACCATAGTAATGGCAGAAAGTGAAGAGGAACTAAAGAGCCTCTTGGTGAAGGTGAAAGGAAGAGTGGAAAAGCTGGCTTAAAGCATTTTGCTGAATGTTGAATCATCAAACTGAAATCATGGCATCTGATCCCATCACTTCATGGCTAATAGATGGGGAAAAAGTGGAAATGGTGACAGATTCCCTTTTCTTGTGCTCCAAAATCACTATAGACAGCGACTGCAGCCACGAAATTAAAGAGACTTGATTAAAAAGCAGAGACATCACTTTGCTGATGAAATTCTGTATATTCTAAGCTATGGTTTTTCCAGTAGTCATGGATGTGAGAGTTGGACCATAAAGAGGGTTGAGTGCCAAAAAATTTCTGCTTTTGAACCGTGGTACTGGAGAACACTCTTGAGAGTCCCTTGGACTACAAGGAGATCAAACCAGTCAATCCTAAAGGAAATAAGTCCTGAATATTCATTGGAAAGACTGATGCAGAAGCTCAAGCCAATACTTTGGCCACCCAAAGACCCGACTCATTAGAAAAGACCCTGATGCTGGGAAAGATTAAGGGCAAGAGGAGAAAGAGGCAGCAGAAGATGAGATGGTTGGATGGCATTGCTGACTCAATGGACATGAGTTTGAGTCAGCTCTGGCAGATAGCGAAGGACAGAGAAGCCTGACATGCTGCACTCCATGGGGTCCCAAAGAGTTGGAAATGACTTAGTGAGGGAACAACAACAATGTAACAGATGACAGATGATTTTGCCCCTTTTTCATGCCTCATTTAGGCCTCACATCTCACATCATTTTCTCCTAGCCTCAGACTGAGATCTATATCATTGGTTCTCAAAATTGAAGAATTTTGAACTTCATTGAAGACCTTGATTTTCAACTGAATACTACCACTGACTTTCCTTGGTCTCCATCATGCAGATTGCAGACCATCGGCTTAGACTCCATAAACTGTGAGCCATTTCTTCATAATATATCTCCTTTTAAATGCACAAAATAAGTTGAATTTTTAAAAATTTATGTATTTTAATTGGAAGCTAATTACTTTAAAATATTGAAGTGATTTTTGCCATACATTGACATGAATCAGCCATGGGTGTACATGTGCCCCCCATCTTGAATCCCCCTCTCACCTCCCTCCCCATCCCATCCCTCAGCGTTGTCCCAGTGCACCAGCTTTGAGTACCCTGTTTCATACATCGAACTTGGACTGGTGATCTATTTAACATATGGTAATATACATGTTTCAATGCCATTCTCTCAAATCATCCCATCCTCGTCTTCTCCCACAGAGTCCAAAAGTCTGTTCTTTATATCTGTGTCTCTTTTACTTCTTGCATATAGGGTCATCGTTACCATCTTTCTAAATTCCTAAATGCATAAAATCATTTGAATTCTATTGATACTCTTTCTCTGAATAATCCTGCATGGTTTGAGACAGGAATCCAGATTTTTTTTTTTCTTATGGGTATTCAATTGACATAGTATTATTTATTTTAAAAGACCATCCTTTTCCCACTATACATCAGTGTTGATTTCCTCACATATTTGGAGACTGTACATGTGTGGGCCTGTTTCTGAATGCTCACTTATATTTCATTATTTACTTGTGAACCACCCTTTCAATCTCTATGTCCCTGTCTTTTCTCATCCAAAAAATGGCAGAGAGTAGTTGTTCCTATTTGATAAAGTTGTTAAGAGGTACTAATTGGTTAATGTATTTAATCTACAATTAAGATTTCCTGAAGTAATTGTTAAATGTGTTAGTAAAATTTGATAATGAGAATGATCATCTTCACTATCATTATCATCCTCATCTGTTTTCTCACAACCTCTTCTCTGAACACTTTAAGATAATTCTCATTATCTTCCATCATAGAAGCAATTGCTTAATTGTATATTTAATTCATAGCAAAATGTAGTCTCACTTCTAATCGGCTTTATAAAATTTCATTTTATTCCTGCCTGGGGAAACTTCATCTGCCACTTCTTTCTTTCTTTTGTTGGACTGAAACATCTATATGTACACCAAATATTGTTTCCTTTTAAATTACCCATCATTGCATAAGCTCTTTTTAAACCATTTGTTAGTAAGAAGTTTATTGAGGGAGGAGTTGGCACATTATTTCAAGCCAACTAAATTTTTTTTTCTCATAAAATAGGCCTTATGTAAGAGTAAAATTAGCTGTTACTTCTAATGGACATGGGCAGCTAGATATTGTTTGCAATATGCATATTATTTTCTATTCTTCTGTCAAAAGATGAAATACTTATACATATATGGATATATGTGTGATTCTTTATTTATGAATAGATCTTTGCTTCCAGGAGTCAATCTGGGTCAGAGAACTCCAGATGTCAACAGCTATATGTTCTCTATTCCAAACAAGAAATTTAATATCTTGAGTATCTTCATCTCAAGAATTAACACTCATCCTAATGATTTTTTTCTAAAACAAAAACCATCATGTTACCTTTGAATTCCTTTCCATGATTTCTTACTTTAGCCTTACCCTGCATACCTCATATCACTCTATTTTGATATTTATATTTTCTATAAATATATATAAGTATAGTGAAGTCGTTCAGTCGTGTCTGACTCTTTGTGACCCCATGGACTGTAGTCTAGCAGGCTTCTCCATCCATGGGGCAAGAATACTGGAGTGGGTTGCCATTTCCTTCTCCACATATATAAGTATATACACATCTATTTGTATTTTGTCTGAGTGTTTTATTTTGTCCTACTTAAATTATGTGTTCTTTTATCATTTTTTGTGCTTGATTTCTAGGAAGAGAATGAGCATTTTAATTTTAGTACCCCATTTGCAGACCAGAAATAAAATTCACTTAACATGTTCAAACAAGAATAAAATAAATCATTTAAAAATTTTGATGAGATGATTGCATTTTAAAAGTTTATACTGTAACAGGTGCTTTACTTTCCTATCAAGTATAATCTTATAAATATCTATTTTTATATCTGATTTCACTATTCTAAAAAGAGCCATAAAATATGGATGCATACTGTGTCACCTGGCACCACCTGTATGTTAAGAAGTATGGAGACACCTTGCCTGAAGCTAATTTGTTCCTTTTACCTCATATATTTATGAAATCAACTGCAAATGCAAAAGTAGCAAATTATACCTTATATGATATCCCTGGAATTATGTACAGAGTAAGCACATCATAGATTTTGAGATCAAGCTATTTATTTTCTGGAGGAGACCTTGCATAATTTTCCAAAATTTCAAGAACCTGATTCACAAAGCTTATCTGAAGAAATTGTTCTTCCCTAAGATCACCTACAACACCTCACAGATCCAGGACACTTTTATATTTCACTAGAATGAAAACTTTTGAAACTCATTCTTCTTGTGATATTTGAATTTCAGTCTGACTTACCCAGTTCTCTGATGGTTCACAGTGTTATAAATTTACAGTGGTTGATTGGGTTCAGTAGGTTTAGAAATAATGTAAAAGTAACTGGACCCCAAATGGACCCAAGTTCAATCATGGTCTCTGCACCAAAATGTATAGGGAACTTCAGAGTCAGAGTCATAAAACAAACTTTTTAAAATTAATCAATTTTTTATGGAAGGATAATTGCTTTACACAGTTTTGCTGTTTTCTTTCAAACCTCAACATGAATCAGCCATAGGTGTACATATATCGCCTCCCTTTTGAAACTCCCTCTCTTCTCCCTACCATCCTTATTATTCAGAGTGAAGTGAGTCAGAAAAAGAAAGATAAATATTATATTCTAATACATATACGGAATCTAGAAAAATGGTACTGAAGAATTTATTTACAAGGCAACAGTGGAGAAACAGACATAGAGAATAGACTTATGGACATGGGGAGATGGGAGGAGAGGGTGAGATTTATGGAAAGAGTAACATGGAAACTTACGTTACCATATGTAAAATAGATAGCCAATTCATGGGGTCGCAAAGAGTAGGACACAACTGAGAGACTGAACTGAACTGAACTGAATTCAATGACAATTTGCCCCATGGCTCAGCAAATTCAAACAAGGGCTCTGTATCAAACAAATTCTTAAATATGGTCTATGTCTTATATGTACAAGAAAATTAAATTATACTTAAGCCAGTTTAAACTGTTATAATAATCTCTTAAGGACATGCTGCAGATTTTATTGGTAAAAAAAAAAATTCTGATGGAAGACAGGGGGAGATAAAAATGGCAGAGTAGAGGAATGTGGAGCTCACCTCCTCTGACAAATAAATCAGAAATATATCTATGTGTGAAATAATTCTCACAGAATACCTACTGAAATCTTGCAGAAGTTGCAGGAATGACCACCACATAACAAGGTTAGATCAAGGAAAAAGGAGAAGAGGAGGAATCAGGACAGGATCTGTATCCCTGGAAGAGAGTGGTGAAAAAGGTAAGGTCTCCTCCTTGGGAACCTCCTACACCAGCTGGGAGTTCCATCAGTACAGAGAAGGAGCTTCAGAGCCTGGAGAAGAGAATGTGGGGGCTGGCCTGTGGCCCTGAAATAAACAAATGGGACCTTTTCAAACTTATAAGCATTTACACAGCTAAGGAAATCATAAACAAACAAAATAAGCTATGAACTGGGAAAACATATTTGCAAATAATGCAACTAACAAGGGTATAAATTAAAAAAAATTTATTCAGAGAAGACACACAGATGGCAAATAGGCACATGCAAAGATGCTCAGGTTCACGAATTATTAGAGAAATACAAATCAAAACTACAAAGAGGTACCACCTCACATTGGTCAGAATGGCCATCATCAAGAAGCTTACAAACAATAAATGTTGGAGAGGGTGTCAAGAAAAGGGAACACTTCTATCCTGTTAGTGGGAATATAAACTGGTGAAGCCACTGTGAAAAACAGTATTAAGTTTATTTAAAAAACTAAAAATCAAGTTATCACATGACTGAGAAATCCCACCCCTGAGAATATATCTGGCAAAGACAAACACTCAAATTCTATTTATAGCAGCACTGTTTATAATAGTCAAGACGTGGAAGCAACCTAAGTGGATATTTACAGATGACCGAATAAGGATGTATACAGGACTTCCCTTGTGGCTCAGTGGTTAAGACTCCACACTCCCCAGTGGAGGGGACATGGATTTGATCCCTGATCTGGGAGCTAAGATTTCACATGCTATGGCCAAAAAAACAAAGATGTTGGTATATGCGTGTATATATGTGTGTATATGTATACACAATCCATACATATATATGTGTGTGTGTATGCATAGACATACAACAGAATATTAGTTCAGTTCAGTTCAGTCGCTCAGTCGTGTCCGACTCTTAGTGACCCCATGAACCACAACACGAAAAACCTCCCTGTCCATCACCAGCTCCTGGAGTTCACTCAAACTCATGTCTATCGAGTCAGTGATGCCATCCAGCCACCTCATTCTCTGTTGTCCCCGTCTCCTCCTACCCCCAATCGCTCCCAGCATCAGACTCTTTTCCAGTGAGTCAACTCGTCACATGAGGTGGCCAAAGTATTGGAGTTTCAGCTTTAGCATCAGTCCTTCCAATGAACACCCAGGATTGATCTCCTCTAGAATGGACTGGTTGGATCTCCTTGCAATCCAAGGGACTCTCAAGTGTCTTCTCCAGCACCACAGCTCAAAAGCATCAATTCTTCGGTGATCAGCTTTCTTCACAGTCCAACTCTCACATCCATACATGACCACGGGAAAAACCACAGCCTTGACTAGATGGACCTTGGTTGGCAAAGTAATGTCTCTGCTTTTTAATATGCTATCTAGGCTGGTCATAACTTTCCTTCCAAGGAGTAAGCGTCTTTTAATTTCCTGGCTGCAATCAGCATCTGCAGTGATTTTGGAGCCCCAAAAAATAAAGTCTGACACGGTTTCCACTGTTTCCCCATCTATTTCCCAAGAAGTGATGGGACCAGATGCCATGATCTTCGTTTTCTGAATGTTGAGCTTCAAGCCAACCTTTTCACTCTCCTCTTTCACTTTCATCAAAAAGCCTTTGAGTTCCTCTTCACTTTCTGCCATAAGGATAGTGTCATCTGCATATCTGAGGTTATTGATATTTCTCCCAGCAATCTTGATTCCAGCTTGTGCTTCTTCCACCCCAGCGTTCCTCATGATGTACTCTGCATATAAGTTAAATAAGCAGGGTGACAATATACCACCTTGACGTACTCCTTTTCCTATTTGGAACCAGTCTGTTGTTCCATGTCCAGTTCTAACTGTTGCTTCCTGACCTGCATGCAGGTTTCTCAAGAGGCAGGTCAGGTGGTCTGGGATTCCCATCTCTTTCAGAATTTTCCACAGTTTATTGTTATCCACACAGTCAAAGGCCTTGGCATAGTCAATGAAGCAGAAATAGATGTTTTTCTGGAACTCTCTTGCTTTTTCCGTAATCCAGCGGAAGTTGGCTGCCGGGAGCCAGCGAGGGAAATCCTACCCGTGGCAAAGGTCAACTGGGGAAGAGGCCTGACGGAAAAGGCTAATCAGGACTCGAGGAACCCCGTGGACTTACCTGAGCAACTACCCCAAAGAAAACCGGAGTCTGACTGCTTTACTATCTTACGCCTTTTATCAAGTCCTCTAATACTTACGGGGACTTCCCCCCAACCACCTTTCTCTGAAAACATTAATTCAGAGCTGTAGTTTAAAAGTTCTCCTTGGCTTAATAGGAGTGTTCCAATCCAAGCCCCTCTGATAGCTTTCTAACTTGCATGACAAGTTTGTCCGGGCTCTTACAACTACGAATGTGACTGTTTATAGCCTCCCAGCCATGCAAGGACAGAAAGCCTAATATTCTAAAATACAGAAATCTGTTGAAGAAGTTAAAATCATTAGAGTAGTACTAAAAAAGATTTCATTGTTGAATCAATGCTTGCTGCAGTTTCCTCTATCTATTGTATCCTTGGAAATATATTAATCACATATAGAGAATATAAGTAGTAGCCTTTGATTTAACCACATCAGATCTTAAGTTAATAAGTTCCTTTCTTGCAGCTCACTACACTGGTGCCTTATAGGAATGTAACTTTGTTATGTGTCTAGCACCTAACTTTAGGAAAGTCACCTTAAAAGAATATAAGCCTTTTACTTGCTAACTAACCTATTGTTAGGAGAGAGGGCCATAAACTGTTGGCAGGCCCCCCGGCCAGAAGATGATGTAAATCACCTAAAACTTTTATCACGAGACACACAAAAATAAGCCCTGATCCTGATAAGGGTCAAGACTGCTGACCCCACGTGATTTTGGCGTGACTCTATACCTCCCTTTCTCTGTTTCTTATGCACATAGGGTATAAAAGCAGCACTGGAAAATAAAGTTTTGGGCCTTGCTCACTGAAGCTTGGTCTCCCCGTGTCGTTCTTTCTCTTTTTCCATCCTTTTCTCTATTCTTCTTTTTCTGGTTGAGATCCTTGGAGCGCTGGGCCCTCTGCGTTTACTTATCTGCCTGGGCTTCTAAGACCCACTCGAGGGGGTGTCCTGGTGGGGTGCCTCCAGTGATTCGAGAGGGCGCCTGCGGCCTACGTAAACAGAGCAAACCCCGTGCTGGGGTTTTATTGGTTTCCAGCGTAAACCAAGGAATCATCAGTCCCTGTCTCTCTCTTTCTCTCTCTGACGCCGACGCCGTTCATCCCGAGGATACCCTGGGCCATATCGAGGCTGGTCCCCAATAGTTGGCAATTTGATCTCTGGTGCCTCTGCCTTTTCTGAAACCTGCTTGAACATTTGGAAGTTCACGATTCACATATTGCTGAAGCCTAGCTTTGAGAATTTTGAGCATGACTTTACTAACGTGTGAGATGAGTGCAATTAACAGAATATTACTCAGCCCTAAAAGAGAGTAAAATAATGCCATTTGAAGCAAAATGAATGGACCTAGAGGTTATCATACTAAGTGAAATCCTACAGAGAAAAACAAGCATATGATATCACTTATATGTGGAATCTAAAAAATAGTACAAATGAACTTATTGACAAAACAGAAACAAACTCACAGACAGAAAACAAGCCTATAATTACCAAAGGGGGAAGGGGTAAATTGGGAGTAGGGGATTAACAGAAATGCACTACCATATGTAAAACAAACAACAAGGATTTACGGTATAGAACAGATAACTATATTCAATACCTTATATTAAAATATAAGGGGATAGAATCAAGCAATAAATGTTTATATTCATATACATATAAGCATAACTGAATCACTTTGCTATAGCTGTCCAGCTGACACTAACACAATATTGAAAATCAACTATACTCAATTAAAAAAAAATCAAACATGATTAGGTCTCTGGAAGATCTTCAATGGTGCAATGGTCACTCATTGGATCAAAGTAGCCCAAAGACATATCACTTTTCATTTCTCTGTGCCAGGTTACTATAGTAAACAACCCAGATGTAGTTGGATTGTAAGACAAATAGTCAATTTTGTTTCCTTAAAAAGGAGGCCACAAAATCTTTGTTCTTGTATATAAATTCAGGTGAAAGGAAAATGGTGTACATCTCTGAGGCCCAGATAAAATAGCTGTCCCTGTAGTGAGGGAAGGGAAAGAAAAATCCACTCTGTAGAACTGATAAGCTCTAGAATTCAAAAAGGATAATGTGTAAAAAGCAATTAAAATGCAACATTATATATGTTAGTGTTTTATTACAAAGGACCCACTGTTTTTACTAACTGCATATTGCTAGGAAGAAAATGCAAGGAATGCTAGACTAAGGGACAGATATAAACCTGTAATATCAAGTTAAACTTCATATCACATAAATTCCAAGTAATTCTCAAAATTATTTCATATCAATCAGTAATTCTGTTTTACATAAAGCAATATATTTTTCTTTACTTTTAAATTGGGTTTAACTTAGACTTTTAATGTACACTTAAATACATGAAACAATTTTTACTAAACCTTATTCTTGAAAGGGAATTCATTTTTATTTATTTATTTTTGGCTGTTCTGGGTCTTCATAGCTGTGCAGGCTTTTCTCTAGTTGAAGCAAGCAGGGGCTACTCTCTAGTTACGGTGCTTGAGTTTCTCACTGTGGTGGCTCCTCTTGCTGCAGAGCACAGACTCTAGGGCATGCAGGCTTCGGTAGGTGTGGCAAGTAAACTTAACCGTTTTAGCTACCAGGCTTGCAAGCACAGGCTCACTAGATGTTCCTCACATGGGCTTAGTTGCTCCACAGCATGTGGGATCTTCCTGGATCAGGGATTAAACTTGTGTCCTGCATTGGCAGGCAGATTCTTTAACACAGAGCCTCCAGGGAAGGCTCAGGAAATTCATTTTTATATTTATTGCATAAAGATAAAACAATCAGAAATAAATGCTTAGATAGTTATGAAAAGAATATTTAAGTAGTTACTTTTTAAGTGATATACATTTCAGTGTGTAGCATTATAATTAAACATTTGGATACACTACTACTTAAGTAATTACTTAAAAATTTTTGTGTTAAAAGATAGTAGTTGTAATAGGAGCCAGTACATATTTATAGAATTTTCTGAAATATTGTTATTTGCTTAAATTGTGTCTATTTTAAACATCTCTTTTTAGCTGAGAGCTATTTTGCAGAAAATTCAAGGTAAAGGACAAAATTTAAGAGCTGAAAATGTAGTACATGAAAAAATAGTCATGACAGTTTCTTAATTCAAAAGACTTGTGTGCCAGTGTGCTAAGTCACTTCAGTTGTATCTGACTCTGTGACACTATGGACTGTAGCTCTTCTGTCCACAGGATTCTCCAGGCAAGAATACTGAAGTGGGTTGTCATGGCCTCCAGGCGATAGCAGATTCCCCTCCAGGGGATCTACCAAACTCAGGGATCAAACCCATGTCTCTTATGTCTCCTGCATAGGCAGGCTGGTTCATTGCCACCTAGGAAGCCCAAAGGACTTAGTAGCAAGTAAAAATTTTAAAACATGATTTATAATAAAACTCTCTGATGATGAGTGACAAGTGCAAGTCAGGAAAAAATACAAAAAAATTTTATAATATTCTCCATTTTTAAAGTTTTTCCAATATATTTTAATTTCCTAATGTCACAAAAAATAATGCTCAAAAGAACATTCAGCATTAGTCTACAATGCTTTCAAACTGTAGTGCTGGAGAAGACTCTTGAGAGTCCCTTGGAAAGTCCCTTGGAGAGTTCCTCTCTCAAGGAAAACTAACCAGTCAATCCTAAAGGAAATCAACCCTGAATATTCATTGGAAGGACTAATGCTAAAGCTAAAGCTCCAATACTTTGGTCACATGATGTGAAGAGCTGCCTCACTGGAAAAGACCCTGATGCTGGGAAAAATTGAAGGCAGGAGGAGAAGGGGGTGACAGACGATGAGATGGTTGGATGGTATCACTAACTTGATGGACATGAATCTGAGCAAACACCAGGGAGATGGTGAATGACAGGGAAGCCTGGAGTGCTGCAGTTCATGGGGTCGCAAAGAGTCAGACTTGACTAAGTGAATGAACAACAAAGAGTTGGACACAATTGAGCAAAAACAACAAGAATGCTACTAAATCATTTTCAGATGATTTTATTTTCTTATTGGTATAAAATCTGCTTCAGTAAGTATCGCTGGAACTGCAGTCTTATTAACAACTGCTTTATTTCTTTGACAGATTCCTAGATGGAAAATATATAGGTCAAAGTGTTTTCCTGTTTTAAAATGTAATGGCTACCACCAAACTTCATGTCATAAAGATGATCAGTTCATTTTTCTACCAGCAGCTTTGAGATACACTCATTAAAGTGATATTAACCTTAGGAACTTTATAAAAAATGTGTATTTTATGTCTTTGTTACCATTATATTTGTACATCTTTTCTCATATTTATTATATATTTCTGTGTCTTATTCTGTGAATATTTTTATATAAATTTCCCAATCATATTTATTGTAGTGGTTTTATCAATTTATAACATATATTTAGGTACAAACCACTCATGCAATCATTCATATACTCTCTTTCCTGCCTACACCACACAATTCCATTGAGTTCAGTGACTGTGAAATCCCATAACATGAAAGCAGCCTAGCTTTTAATCACTGCTTGAGGGAGGACCATCTACAAGTCAGGAATATCTGTTTTGGAATTAGTGTGTGCAAGGATAAACCCTGTTTTTTTAAGACACCAAATATCAAGTTTTTATTTTACCAGAGTTCAGCTGTACTGCCTGACATATCTGAAATATAGAATTTTAAAAATCAATCTGTCAATAGTTTGCTTTATGACATCTGTGTTTTTGATTAAATTTTCCACTTCTGTGAAATCCTACAAAAGTTCTCCAATAATTGCTTACAATTGCATTATTTTAATCCTTGCTACTATCTTTTAGTCAAATTTATAGGCCTTTTAAATTAGATCAATTAAGAAAAATAAAATTTTTGTTTATGCAACCATATCACTAAAATTTGGGAGTCTCTGCCCACATACTCATCATAAGTTATATAAATGATAACACTAATATCATCTACATTATGAAGGATAAATGAAAATAGAAAATAAAACAAATATTCAAACAATTAATAAACTATTTTATCAATAAATATAATTACACCAACATAGATATTAATGCATATTACATGTATGTGCTTAATCAGAGTTTGCAGTTAAGTCTACAAGGATATGGAAATATGTATCTCTTTCACTTAAGAATAAAAATACAAAAACTAATGTATAAGAAAAAGAAGTAGTCCCTCAAGAGAAACTTAACTTTTTTAAGTAAAAAAGTAGAAATGTTTGAGAACAAAGAATATATAATACTGCATACAAAAGATTTTGCTCTTTTTCAAAATTCATAAGTAAACAATAATGGATTGCTTAAGCTATAAAAATAGTGTAGAGATCATAGAGTCCAACACTCATTGAGATCCACAAGTTTCGTGTAACTTTTATAAGTCAAGCATTAAGTTAGCTATTGCATGAATACAGTAATCAGTAGAAGATAAAACGACAATTTGATTTCTATCTGTTTACAAACCTCTCTCTTGGTCTAGTACATGTATATAAGTGTGTCTGTGTGTATTCTAAGTGATCTATTTCCATGAGACCTAAAAAGATAAACGATACACAAGGCAATGATTAAAATTTAAGCCATCTGTGACCCACAAATAAATACGCATTACTAGATTCATATGAAAATATGGTAAATAGTTCCAAATATTTGCTCCATCAAAATTGGTTTTAAAATATTTATCACTATTTAAATACATATAATATTTTTTTCTTAGTAGGGTCTTATGAAATAATTGTTGAAAACTATTAATGTGTTATTTACTTCAAAAGACATTTTGGTAAATTTGTTTGAAAATAGACCATATTCAGCTTCCTTGGTGGCTCAGAGGTTAAAGCGTCTGCCTCCAATGAGGGAGACCCGGGTTCGATCCCTGGGTCGGGAAGATATCCTGGAGAAGGAAATGGTAACCCACTCCAGTATTCTTGCCTGGAGAATCCCACGGATGGAGAAGCCGAGTCCACGGGTCGCAAAGAGTCGGACACGACTGAGCGACGGAACGGAACGGATAGACCATATTCATTCAGACATTTAAAAAATATTGAGCCCTGAGTAAATGCACTAGGTTTGAAACTGAGAATAATGTGCCAACAAATAAGCATGATCCCTCTTCTCACAAATTCACAGATTGTATTCTAATAACAAAAACTGGAAATATTAGTTGTTCAGTTGTGTTCAACTCTCCGCAACTCTGTTGACTGAAGACCGCCAGGCTCCTCTGTCCATGGGATTTTCCAGCAAGAATACTGGAATAGGTTACCAGTTCCTTCTCCAGAGGATCTTCCCAACTCAGGGATCTTCTCACCCCAGGGATCGAACCCGAGTTTCCCATATTGCAGGCAGACACTACCATCTGAGCTACCAAGGAAGCCCAATTTAATCATTGTGTTTGCATTTTTATATATCCACTGTCCATTTGGAAACCATCTTTTGAAAAGTTACTAAATCCTTGCCCCAGTGGTTTTTAGTGTCACTGGTCTTTTTCTTATCGAGAAATTTTTTATACAAATACTCAATAAAAATTTTCATTGAATGTATGTTTCTCTATGTGATTATTTTTGGTTTCTATAAAGCATATACCATCATTCTTCTAAAATATGTTTTTAATACCTAACAATAAATTTAATAAATATTAATTTTCCCTGCAATATTAATTTAAATTGATTATTGTTATAGCATTAAAAGTATTATATTTTTAGCTCTCTGTTATGTTCAATTAGTATATTGAAGTAACTTGTGTAAATACCAAACTTAGAAATTTTAGGTTTATAAAATTTGTTTTTTTATATTTAAAAAACCAAGATTTAAAAATCTTGATTTCCAGTAGCATGCATCCTCTACATCACCTTCTTAATCTCTCCTTTTTTCCTTCTCTTCCTTTTTATTCTCTACTATCTCTTTATTCTTATAATTTTCTTTTTCCTCTTCCATTTCCAAAATTATTCAGACTATCTTTGCACATTTATGCTTGTCTGTGAATATTTAAATCAACATCGATCCCATGAAAAGTCCTATAGGAATTTTGTTGGGGATCATCTTTAATTTGTGGATTAATTCTGGGATAGTCGACATCTTTATTAAATTAATATGAAATGAAGTCATCCATCCAAGTCTATATCAATTTATTTAGGTCTTATTATTGTTTCCTCCAATCAGTTCAGTTCAGTCGCTCAGTCATGTCCGACTCTTTGCAACACATTAACTGCAGCATACCAGGTTTCCGTGTCCATCACCAACTCCCAGAGCTTTCTCAAATTCATGTCCATTGAGTTGGTGATGCCATCCAACCATCTAATACTCTGTTGTCCCCTTCTCCTTTAGCCTTCAACCTTCTCCAGCATCAAGGTCTTTTCCAGTGAGTCAGTTCTTCACCTCAGGTGGCCAAAGTATTGGAGTTTCAACTTCAGCATAGGTCCTTCCAATGAATATTCAGGGCTGATTTCCTTTAAAATTGACTCTTGCAGTCCACGGGACTCTCCAGAGTCTTCTCCAACACCATAGTTCAAAAGCATCAATTCTTTGGTGCTCAGCTTTCTTTGTGGTCCAACTCTCCCAGCCATACATGACTACTGGAAAAACCATAACTTTGACTAGATGGACTTTGTCAGCAAAGTACTGTCTCTGCTTTTAAATATGCTGTCTAGGTTTGTCACAGCTTTTCTTCCAAGGAGTAAGCATCTTTTAATGTCATGGTTTCAGTCACCATCTACAGTGATTTTGGAGCCCAAGAAAATGAAACCTGTCACTGTATGAGTATCTGAAGAAAATGGCCCCAAAATGGCAAATTTGGCAAAAGACACAACAGATTTAAGAAACTAAGCAAACCTCAAACAATAAATCTGAAGAATTCTATGCCAAAATGTATCATAATTGAATTCTTGAAAACAAAAGACAAACAAAACAAAAGTGAAAGCAACCAGAGAAAATTGGAACATAAACTTCAGTTCAGTTCAGCTAAGTCGCTCAGTCGTGACCGACTCTTGCGACCCTGTGAATCACAGCACGCCAGGCCTCCCTGTCCATCACCAACTCCCGGATCGAGTCGGTGTTGCCATCCAGCCATCTCATTCTCTGTCGTCCTTTTCTCCTCCCGCCCCCAATCCTTCAAGCATCAGTCTTTTCCAGTGAGTCAACTCATCGCATGTGGTGGCCAAAGTATTGCAGTTTCAGCTTTAGCATCAGTTCTTCCAATGAAAACCTAGGATCGATCTCCTTTAGAATGGACTGGTTGGATCTCCTTGCAGTCCAAGGGACTCTCAAGAGTCTTCTCCAGCACCACAGTTCAAAAGCATCAATTCTTCGGCGATCAGCTTTCTTCACAGTCCAACTCTCACATCCATACATGACCATGGGAAAAACCATAGCCTTGACTAGAAGGACCTTGGTTGGCAAAGTAATGTCTCTGCTTTTTAATATGCTGTCTAGGTTGGTCAAAACTTTCCTTCCAAGGAGTAAGCGTCTTTTAATTTCCTGGCTGCAATCAGCATCTGCAGTGATTTTGGAGCCCCAAAAAATAAAGTCTGACACTGTTTCCCCATCTATTTCCCATGAAGTGATGGGACCAGAAACTTAGAGGACACTAATTCTAATCACAGGTGATTTCTAATCTGAAACCAAGGAGGTCACAAGGGCGTGGCATGGCATTATTCAAGTAGTGAAAGAAAAGAACTCAGAGCAGAATGCTCTAACAAGAAAAAAACAATTATTTAGAAATTAAAGTGAAATAAAGACATTCTCAGATAAGAAAAAACTGAAAGAATGTACTAACAGACCTAAAAACTGGCTATTGGAAGTTCTTCAAACAGAAAGAAAATGATAAAAAGAAGTTTATCAGGAAAGAAGAAAGAAAGTATGAAGTAACATAAATATGAACATATACAATTGACTATCTCCTTTATGATTTTATAAATTATTTTTGAAGATTAAACAAAAATAATAACAGCCAATAGACAGTCAAGGGATTCAGAGATGTATGATTTTTCTAGTCTCAACATTGAGGCACAGACTCTATAGTTTGACCAAAGTTCCACACCCCAATCCCTCTTGTTTTACACCAGATGTAATTCACCCAATCTTGGGATCAAATCTTATTTAAAGAGACATTTAAAGTATTGGTAGAATCTGTATGAATGAATTGAACAGGAGTGGGATTCAAAGGAACAGAGTTATAAATTTCAGAGTGATAATTTATTTATTGTCCTATCTGTGAAGGAGTTAGCAAATACCTGTATCATTTTGTGTGTGTGTTCTGAGAACTAGAATGCTTTGCAGTACATTTAGATGTACACCATCATTTTCAAAATGTGCTGATAATATTAACATGCTGTTGCAAATTAAGTCAAAATACATTTATGGGATATTGAATATTTTACTTTTTTCTGAGCATGACAAAAATTGTAGCATTGTGCTTTTGCAGAATATAGAAGCACAGACAAATATTTTTGTAGAGAACTATAGACTATGAAAAGACTTCCATTTTCTCTTGATCTTTTAAATAGCTACAAAACAGAAGGAAATAAATTATTCCTTTTTTACTAGAGCTTTTTGCCTGTTCACAACAGATGTTGTTTCCACAAATTAGTTTATAATTTCTTTCATAATTCAGACAGAATAACCCTTCAATTTATAATCAGGAAACAGAGATAGTGTTGCATATAATTCTGTTAATTATATGACAAAACTGCACTTTGCTATATGAAAACCTTGGCCATCAATCATTCAGTTTAGTGTTGGGGCAACTTAATCTTCTGTTGTAACAGCTGTGCAAGTCTCAATCACAAACACAACAGATTTACCAGACTTCCAATGAGTGAAAAGTAAATGATCAGTGTGAAAGTTAATAGCTAGACACCTAGCCAGCTAGATAAATAGAGCTGATCTGTACTGCATGCAATGAATGCAAGCATTTTTTTCTGGGAAGAGTGAGGTTGGGTGGAAACATAATCAATTTTGTATTTCAAAGAATTCCAGTATACTTGTTCAGTTTGCAAATAATGGCAATTGTGATTTAAACAAAATAAGTATTTTTAAAGAAAATAATTCAATAATATTTGAATTTAATACCATATCTTAGAATCTTGGATTTGAGAATAAGATATTTTAGATACCATAGTTCAGAATGAAGTCATTGTAATTTATAAAAAGTGAGGGTATTTTAGTTCAAGAAATTTATACTCTTAAATCAAGAACCCAGGGTCACTTTCAAAGTTTTTCAGTTTAATAAATGTAATGTTTATTTTATATCTTATAAACCTGAAATAGAATTTCATTAATGATAAAATGATTAGGTTGAATGTTCCAGAGAATCACTTCTCATCTTAATATTTTACATAGGCTAATAATTTATATTTCAAAGGTATTTTCTATTCTTTACTTTATTTGAGGATTACAATAAAATATTTGAGGCTTTAAATAAAGTAACTGATGCAAGCTTATTGATCACACTTTAGAGGATATATTGAAATTCAGAGAAGGAAAATAACTGTTCAAATCCCACAATATATAGGTGGCAAATGTCAAAATACAAGTCAATTGTATCATCTTGGCAATTTTCACTCAATGGCTCCATAAAAATGGACATACTTCTTATTTATAATACAAATATTTGTATTATTTTGGAAATGCATGCTTTTTAAAGTGTTATATGTGTCTACATGTTTAAACTTCTGTACAGTGTAGTAATTTTATTTGTGTCATAAAAGTGAGGGTTTCCCAGAAGGGACTAGTGGTAAAGAATCCATCTGCCAATGCAGCAGATATAAGAAATCAGCTTCCATTCATAGGTTGAAAAGATCCCCTGGAAGAGGAAATGGCAATCCACTCCAGTATTCTTGCCTAGGAAATCCCATGAACACAGGAACCTGGCAAGCTACAGTCCATGAGGCCACAAAGAATTGGACAAAACTGAGCAACTGAGTGCATAGCGTTAAGTCTGAGAACAGAGTGAAGTCAATTTCAGTGATGAGTTCCTGGGACTGAGACTGCATAATTCCCTGAGAGACCAGAGGCCAAAATCAACATTTCTATGAACTTGAGCAATTGAAGGTTATATGTTCCATGCCTTAATTGATCTGCTTGTAGGAAATAAAGGATTAGAGCATATCTCCTCATATTGAGTGAGAAGAAGGACTTATAAAGATTATTCAATTTAGCTAGTAAAAAGACTGCCACACTTTTTCTTCAGAATGTGAAATCTTAAGAGGCCTAAGGGTTGAACTTAAATCTTACAATTATTACCATGAAGGACTTTAGATGGGCAGGTGAAGAAGTGCCAGGACCTGCAGGTGTGGTTATCTACTCAGAAAGAGAAGACACTTGCTCATATGATGCAAAATCTATGTTTTAAATCATGGTGGGGTAAATAGTTTGTAGGAAAAAAGGTATATTAAATACTATAGATTAACAGCATGCACCGGTGTGCCTTTTCCTGTACTTTTATATTTTTTTCTCACATGGGTAAATGTTTTTAGCATGAAAGTGGCTCCCTAAGGAAGACAGGGAATCAGCTGCATCAGATACTGTTCTTGGTATAAGAGGAAAATGGTCATAGACAGAAGATAACTGCAAGCTACATTTTAAACTTGAAGAGATAAGAATCTAGTAAAGGTAAATGAGACTGTTAAGCTAAAATCATTTTCAGTTCAGTTCATTTCAGTCACTCAGTCGTGTCTGACTCTTTGCAACCCCATGAATCACAGCACGCCAGGCCTTCCTGTCCATCACCAGTTCCCGGAGTTCACACAAACTCATGTCCATCGAGTCAGTGATGCCATCCAGCCATTTCATTCTCTGTCGTCCCCTTCTCCTCCCGCCCCCAGTCCTTCCCAGCATGAGTCATTTCCAGTGAGTCAACTCGTCACCCGAGGTGGCCAAAGTATTGGAGTTTCAGCTTTAGCATCAGTCCTTCCAATGAACACCCAGGACTGATGTCCTTTAGAATGGGCTGGTTGGATCTCCTTGCAGTCCAAGGGACTCTCAAGAGTCTTTTCCAGCACCAAAGTTCAAAAGCATCAATTGTTCGGCAATCAGCTTTCTTCACAGTCCAACTCTCACATCCATACATGACCACTGGAAAAACCATAGCCTTGACTAGACAGACCTTGATTGGCAAAGTAATGTCTCTGCTTTTCAATATACTATCAAGGTTGGTCATAACTTTCCTTCCAAGGCGTAAGCATCTTTTAATTTCATGGCTGCAATCAGTCATTTTAAGGCCCTAAAAATTCATTATCTGTGGCCAGGTCACAGATGCCTGATCTCACCGAACATCTACAGAGTTGAACTATGACCTTAATGCAAAATTGGATTTGATTTTTAACCTAAAATACCAAAGACTTGAGAAATATATGACACTATCATTTGAAATTTGACTTTTAGTTGTCTCAGTTCAGTTCAGTCGCTGAACTGTCTAGTCACTTAGTCATGTCCGACTCTTTGTGACCCCATGAACCGCAGCACATCAGGCTTCCCTGTCCATCACCAACTTCAGGAGTCCATCCAAGCCCATGTCCATTGAGTTGGTGATGCCATCCAACCATCTCATCCTCTGTAGTCCCCTTCTCCTCCTGCCCTCAATCTTTCCCAGCATCAGGGTCTTTTCAAATGAGTCAGATCTTCACATCAAGTGTCCAAAGTATTGAAGTTTCAGCTTCAACATCAGTCCCTCCACTGAACACTGAGGACTGATCTCCTTTAGGATGGACTGGTTGTATCTACTTCCAGTCCAAGTGACTCTCAAGAGTCTTCTCCAACACCACAGTTCAAAAGCATCAATCCTTCAGTGCTCAGCTTTCCTTATAGTCCAACTCTCACATCCATACATGACCACTGGAAAAACCATAGTCTTGACTAGATAGACCTTTGTTGAAAAAGTGATGTCTCTTCTTTTTAATATGCTGTATAGGTTGGTCATAAATTTCCTTCCAAGGAGTAAGTGTCTCTTAATTTCATGGCTGCAATCACCATCTGCAGTGATTTTGGACCCCAGAAAAATAAAGTCAGCCATTGTTTCCACTGTTTCCCTATCTATTTCCTATGAAGTGATGGAACCGAACACCATGATCTTAGTTTTCTGAATGTTGAGCTTTAAGCCAACTTTTTCACTCTCCACTTTCACCTTCCTCAACAGGCTCTTTAGTTCTTCTTCACTTTCTGCCATAAGGCTGGTGTCATCTGCATATCTGAGGTTATTGATATTTCTCCCGGCAATCTTGATTCCAGCTTGTGCTTCTTCCAGCCCAGCATTCCTCATGATGTACTCTGCATATAAGTTAAATAAGCAGGGTGACAATATACAGCCTTGACGTACTCCTTTTCCTATTAGCCTCCAATTAAAATAAAATAAAAAAACAACCAGAATCTTTTTGGCTTCCTGGGTGTTTGATAAAAATTGGACAACCTTAAGCACAATTTACTTAGGAGTGAAAAGATCATGTTATTTATATGTATCCTATATATGCCTCACTGATGAAACAAGAAACATAATGAAGATCAGTGCTTGTCTTGGTAACTTGTGAAGTGTAAAGTGAAGTCGCTCAGTCGTGTCCGACCCTTTGTGGCCCCATGGACTGTGGCCTACCACGCTTGTCCATCCATGGGATTTTCCAGGCAAGAGTACTGGATTGGGTTGCCATTTCCTTCTCCAGAGGATCTTCCCCACGCAGAGAGCCAACCTGGGTCTCCTGCACTGTGGGCAGATGCTTTTACCATCTGAGCCATCATGAAAGCCTTGGTAACTTAGTTTTATATTAATGAAAAGAAAAAATGTTATGGTGTGATATTTTTTAATTAAAAATTACTTACCTCTCACTAGAACTTTTTAAATTTAAAGTTTGGATACTAATACAGATTACCTGGGGTCTTCCCTCCTAGCTCAGTTGGTAAAGAATCTGCCTGTAATGCAGAAGACCCAGTTTTGATCCCTGGGTCAGGAAGATTCCCTTGGAGAAGGAAATGGCAACCCACTCCAGGATTCTTGCCTGGAGAATCCCATGGACAGAGGAGCCTAGCAGACTACAGTCCATGGGGTCACAAGAATTGGACACGACTAAGTGACTAAACCAACACCACCACCACAGATTACCTAGGATGAAAATGTTAAATTTATTCTTAAACTAGTTACTATTTTTCTGACCATACAGGATGTATGCTTAGTTATAAATATCTCTGTGCTTAATGTCTTGTAAAAACCAGCTCAGCAATTATTTCATTGTTATACAGTAAGTTTTCCAAATATATATTTTCTTTGAGGGACTATAGTTATTATAGACTACATTTGTATTTCTGTACTTCTTCCATAGAAATTAATCAAGATTCTGAAACTTGAAAAGCACAAGAAATGCAAATCAGTATACAATTAAACATAATTTATATTTAAAAAATAAAGAGTATTATTCAATATTTTTCAAAACATATTCAAATATAATATTAATAGAATCTAATACAGTTACTGCTTTATTCTTTACTATCATTGCTGTTAATAGTTGTATGTGGCTCTGCAGTTAGCCAGATATCAGTTTGAATCTCTGTGCTTTAGCAATTTATTTAAATTCCCACAATAAATTTTTTTTTCAAAAAGTGACAGTAATACTAGTTCCCATCTCTTTACAATTAAGTATAAATATATAGTGATATATGTCAGCTATCTTACACCATGTAAATATACATATATAAAATATCATTACATATTAAGCGTAAACACATACCAACATATACATATATGTGTACAGAGTATATATATATATATATAGTATATGTATATATACACACACATATATATGTATTTATAATATATTTATATAGAGATTTATATATTAATTGGAAATATACACTGGTATATATGTGTATATATTTATATTTTGGTAAGTATTTACAGTATATAGGTACACAATATATATGCACATGCATATTCAACAGTAATATATATATGAAAGTATTAGTCGCTCAGTTGTATCCAACTATTTGCGATACCATGGACTGTAGCCAACAAGGCTCCTATGTCTGTGTGATTCTCCAGGCAAGAATAATGGGATGAGTTATCATTCCCTTCTCCAGGGGTCTTCCCAAATCAGGGATCAAACCCAGGTCTCCTGCATTGTAGGCAGATTCTTTACTGTCAGAGCAGCCAGGGATTATATATATATATATATATATATATACATCAGACAGTATATATATATATATATACGCACAAGCATATGGGTCAGTATATTATTATAAATTCATCATTTATGATACTTGATTGACCTAGAGCAATTTCTCAGGATTCTTTGTTCCGCTGCTAATATCATCCTAGTCACCAGTTATTTTCCCAAAGATCCTTATTGGTTGTTAATTTGTTGTATGACTTTAATTCCTGTTTTATCTTGAACTTAAATTTATCATTTTTTCAACAATTTATTCAAATGTTGGAATAAGCTACGGAGTAAAGCTACAGAAAAGAATTTTGTAGCTTTATTCCAACATTTACGTATATAAGAATTTTTAGCAAGAACTATTTTAAAGATAAGTACGATAGGCACAATGTACAAATACGCAAAATTAATTTATAATACACAAAATTACATAATGTTTTGTTAAAGTTCAGTTCAGTCGCTCAGACCTGTCTCACTCTTTGCGACCCCATGGACGGCACAATGCCAGTCTTCCCAGAGTTTACTCAAACTCATATCCACTAAGTCAAAGATGCCATCCAGCCATCTCATCTTCTGTTGTCCCTTTCCTCCTGCCTTCAATATTTCCCAGTATCAGGGTCTCTTCCAATGAGTCACTTCTTCGCATCAGTTGGCCAAAGTATTGGAGTTTCAGCTTCAGCATCAGTCCTTCCAGTGAATATTCAGGACTGATTTCCTTTAGGACAGACTTGTTGATCTCCTTGCATAGGGACTCTCAAGTCTTTTCCAACAAGACAGTTCAAAAGTATCAATTCTTCAGTGCTCATCTTTCTTTGCAGTCTAATTCTCACATCCATACATGACAACTAGAAAAGTCATAGCTTTGACTAGATGGACCTTTGTTGGCAAAGTAACATCTCTGCTTTTATTTTCACTTATTTATTTTAATTGGAGGCTGATTACTTTACATTATTGTATTGGTTTAGAGATACAACGACATGAATCTGCCCCAGGTGTACATGTGTTCCCCATCTTGAACCCCACCTTCCACCTCCCTTCCCATATTATCCCTCTGAGTCATCCCAGTGCACGAGCCCCGAGTATCCTGTATCATGCATCGAACCAGGACGGACAATTCGTTTCACATGTGACAGTATACATGTTTCACAGCCATTCTCCCAAATCATCCCACCCTCGCCCTCTCCCACAGAGTCCAAAAGACTGTTCTCTACATCTGTGTCTCTTTTGCTGTCTCATATACAGGGTTATGATTATCATATTTCTAAATTCTGTATATATGCATTCAGTTCAGTTCAGTTCAGTTCAGTCGCTCAGTCGTGTCCGACTCTCCGCGACCCCATGAATCACGGCACGCCAGGCCTCCCTGTCCATCACCAACTCCCGGAGTTCACTCAAACTCATGTCCACAGAGTCGGTGATGCCATCCAGCCATCTCATTCTCCGTCGTCCCCTTCTCCTCCCGCCCCCAACCCTTCCCAGCATCAGAGACTTTTCCAGTGAATCAACTCGTCGCATGAGGTGGCCAAAGTATTGGAGTTTCAGCCTTAGCATCAGTCCCTCCAATGAACATCCAGGATTGATCTCCTTTAGAATGGACTGGTTAGATCTCCTTGCAGTATAAGGGACTCTCAAGAGTCTTCTCCATTAGTGTACTGTATTGGTGTTTTTCTTTCTGGCTTACTTCACTCTGTACAATAAGCTCCAGTTTCATCCACCTCATTAGAACTGATTCAAATGTATTCTTTTTAATTGCTGAGTAATACTCCATTGTGTATATGTAAAACAACTTTCTTATCCATTCGTCTGCAGATGGACATCTAGGTTGCTTCCATGTCCTGGCTATTATAAACAGTGCTGCAATGAACATTGGAGTACATGTGTCTCTTTCAATACTGGTTTCCTCAGAGTGTATGCCCAGCAGTGTGATTGCTCGGTTGAATGGCTGTTCTATTTCCAGTTTTTTGAGGAATCTCCACACTGTTCTCCATAGTGCCTGTACTAGTTTGCATTCCCACCAACAGTGTAAGAGGGTTCCCTTTTCTCCACACCCTCTCCAGCATTTATTGCTTGTAGACTTTTGGATATCAGCCATTCTGACTAGTGTGAAATGGTATCTCATTGTGGTTTTGATTTGCATTTCTCTGATTATGAGTGATGTTGAGCATCTTTTCATGTGCTTGTTAGCCATCTGTATGTCTTCTTTGGAGAAATGTCTGTTTAGTTCTTTGGCCCATTTTTTGATTGGGTCGTTTATTTTTCTGGAATTGAGCTGCAGGAGCTGCTTGTATATTTTGCGATTAATTCTTTGTCAGTTGCTTCATTTGCTATTATTTTCTCCCATTCTGAAGGCTGTCTTTTCACCTTGCTTATGGTTTCCTTTGCTGTGCAGAAGCTTTTAATTTTAATTAGGTCACATTTGTTAATTTTTGCTTTTATTTCCAATATTCTGGGAGGTGGGTCATGGAGGATCCTGCTGTGATTTATGTCGGAGGTTGTTTTGCCTATGTTCTCCTCTAGGAGTTTTATAGTTTCTGGTCTTACATTTAGATCTTTAATCCATTTTGAGTTTATTTTTGTCTATGGTGTTAGGGAGTGTTCTAGTTTCATTCTTTTACAAGCGGTTGACCAGTTTTCCCAGCACCACATGTTAAAGAGATTGTCTTTTCTCCACTGAATATTCTTGCCTCCTTTGTCAGAGATAAGTTGTCCATAAGTGCATGGATTTATCTCTGGGCTTTCTATTTTGTTCCATTGATCTATATTTCTGTCTTTATGCCAGTACCATACCGTCTTGATGACTGTGGCTTTGTAGTAGAGCCTGAAGCCCGGCAGGTTGATTCCCCCAGTTCTGTTCTTCTTTCTCAAGATTGCTTCGGCTCTTCGAGGTTTTTTGTATTTCCATACAGATTGTGAAATTATTTCTTCTAGCTCTCAATGGTGAAAAATTGAAAGCATTTCCCCTAAAGTCAGGAACAAGACAAAGTTGCCCACTCTCACCACTACTATTCAACATAGTTTTGGAAGTTTTGGCCACAGCAATCAGAGCAGAAAAAGACATAAAAGGAATCCAAACTGGAAAAGAAGAAGTAGAACTCTCACTTTTTGCAGATGACATGATCCTCTACACAGAAAACCCTAAAGACTCTACCAGAAAATTACTGGAGTTAATTCATGAATATAGTAAAGTTGCAGGATAGAAAATCAACACACAGAAATCCCTTGCATTCCTACACAATAATAATGAGAAAATAGAAAGAGAAATTAAGGAAACAATTCTATTCACCATTGCAACAAAAAGAATAAAATATTTAGGAATATATCTACCTAAAGAAACAAAAGACCTACATATAGAAAACTATAAAACACTGGTGAAAGAAATGAGAGAGGACACTAATAGATGGAGAAATATACTGTGTTCGTGGATTGGAAAAATAAATATTGTGAAAATGAATATATTACCCAAAGTTATTTATAGGTTCAATGCAATCCCTACCAAGCTACCAACATCTCTGCTTTTAAATATGCTGTTTAGGTTGGTCATAACTGTTCTTCCAGAAGCAAGAATCATTTAATTTCATGGGTGCAGGCACCATCTGAAGTGATTTTGGAGCCCCCAAATAAAGTCTGTCACTGTTTCCACTCTCTCCCCATCCTTTTGCCATGAAGTGATGTGATGTTCAAGCTGGTTTTTGAAAAGGCAGAGACATTACTTTGCCAGCAAAGGTCTGTCTAGTCAAGGTTATGGTTTGCCAGTGGTCATGTATGGATGTGAGAGTTTTACTATAAAGAAAGCTGAATAATGAAGAATTGATGATTTTGAACTCTGGTCTTGGAGAAGACTTTTGAGAGTCCCTTGGACTGCAAGGATATCCAATCAGTCCATCCTCAAAGAGATCCGTCCTGGGTATTCATTGGAAGGACTGATGCGAAGCTGAAACTCCAATACTTTGGCCACCTCATGTGAAGAGTTGACTCATTGGAAAATACCCTGATACTGGGTAAGATTGACAGCCTTGATATATTCCTTTCCCAATTTGGAACCAATCTTGTTCCATGTCCAGTTCTAATTGCTTCTTCTTTACCTGAATACAGATTTCTCAAGATGCAGGTATGGTGGTCTGGCATTCCCATTTCTTGAAGAATTTTCCAGTTTGTTGTGATTTGCACAGTCAAAGGCTTTGGCATAGTCAATAAAGCAGAAATAGATGTATTTTTGGAACTCTTTTGCTTTTTTGATGATCCAGTGGATGTTGGCAATTTGATCTCTGATTCCTCTGCCTTTTCTAAATCCAGCTTGAACATCTGGAAGTTCATAGTTCATGTACTTTTGAAGTCTGACTTGGAGAATTTTGAGCATTATTTTACCAGCATGTGAGATGAGTGCAATTGTGTGGTAGTTTGAGCATTCTTTGGCATTGCCTTTCTTCGGGATTGGAATGAAAACTAACATTTTCCAGTCCTGTGGCCATTGCTTAGTATTCTAAATTTGCTGGCATATTGAAGGCAGTATTTTCACACCATTATCTTTTAGGATTTGAAATAGTTCAACTGGAATCTCATCACCTCCACTACCATTGTTCATAGTGATGCTTCCTAAGGCCCACTTGACTTCACATTGAAGCATGTCTGGCTGTAGGTGAGTGATCATGCCATCGTAATTATCTGGGTCATGATCTTTTCTGTATAGTTTTTGTGGTATTCTTGCCAACGTCTTCCTAATTTCTTCTGCTTCTATTAGGTCCATATGATTTCTGTCCTTTATTGTGATCCTCTTTACATGAAATGTTCATTTGGTATCTCTAATTTTCTTGAAGAAATCTCTTGCTTTCCCATTCTATTGTTTTCCTCTATTTCTTTACACTGATCACTGAGGAAACCTTTCTTATCTCTCCTTGCTATTCGTTGGAACTCTGCATTCAAATAGGTATAACTTTTCTTTTCTCCTTTGCCTTTCACTTCTATTCTTTTCACAGCTATTTGTAAGGCCTCCCCATACAGCCATTTTGCTTTCTCACATTTCTTTTTCTTGGGGATGGTCTTGATTCCTGTCTCCTGTAAAATCTCATGAACCTCCATCCATAGTTCTTCAGGCACTTAGTCTATCAGATCTAATCTCTTGAATCTATTTCTCACTTCCACTGTATTATTGTAAGGGATTTGACTTAGGTCATACATGAATTGCCTGCTGGTTTTTCCTACTTTCTTCAATTTAAGTCTGAATTTGGAAATAAATAGTTCATGATCTGAGCCACAGTCAGCTCCCGGTCTCAATTTTTCTGACTGTATAGGGCTTCTCCATCTTTGACTGCAAAGAATATAATCAATCTGATTTCAGTATTGAACATCTTTCATATGAGCTTAAATGGTGAGAGGACAATTATTTTTCTAATATACTACTAGTAGGACAAATCCTATTTAATTGACAAAATAACAAGAAATAAACTATTACCTATTATGAACAATGAAATACACATTGAAACTGAAATTCTGTTTGTCAGTGTGCTTTTGTAAGGCAAGTTGCTTTTTTCAATCTCTCGCCCTTTGCAGTTTAGAAAACTTTGTGTTAGCTTAAAAAACAAAAAGAATGTTACAAGGTAGCCTCCTTCTCAAGATATTAAGTTGGAGATACTTTACAAAAATAGCTGTAGGAGAACATAAAATAAACCTTGATTTTAATAATACAGTTCTGCTTTCAAAATGTGTCCTCTATGAATATTTCAACTCCATAAAAGCAAGCATATCACTACTATTTTCCAGGACATAAAGAAGGTCACATAGGTAAATCTGGTGATAAAATTCCAGGCTCATATCTTCACCCGCTGTTTTATAAATATAACCTTCACCAGCGTACTCCCTTGGGTAGCTCAAATGGTAAGGAATCTGCCTGCAATACAGGAGACCTGAGTTCAATTCCTGGGTTGGGAAGTTCCCCTGGAGAAGGAAGGGCATGGCAACCCACTCCAGTATTCTTGCATGGAGAATTCCATGGGCAGAGGGGCCTGGTGGGCTACAGAACATGGGGTCACAAGGAGTTGGGCACAACTGAGCAACTAACCTTCACTTTATTCCATTTTTTTCAGCATGCACAAAAATCATGTTGGTGATACTAAGAATATTGTCAGAATACAGAAATGCAAAATGCAATTCTGATGAAAATATACCACAGTTGCTTAAAATCCTACAAGTTTTTGTATCTTTCAAAAACTGAGAAAAAGTAAAAATTAATATCAGACCAGTTAAACAGTATTTAGCCAGAGATTATTGTGCACAAAAGAAGAGTCCCTGAATTTTGAGCCTTCAAATATAAAATCAATTTGAAGCTCAGAAACATGATTTTATAAGACAGCTTATAATGTGATAACAGGAGGTTGAAATTTTTATAATGATTGGCTATTACATTGGGGGCTTTCAAATGACATGGGATTGGTTGAAAGTAATTATACAATTTTTGGAATATCATTTAAGTTTATGATTATCAGGGGGGCATTTACAAGAAATAGCCTAAGTTTCACTTAATTTCATGAAGTAAGTTAGGTTTAGTTTTGCTAAAGTGGTTTAAATGGTTTTGTCTGCTTGGGATATTTTTAAGCCTGGATGTCATTTTAACACCTCTTACTCAGATAAATGACTGAAAAGGATGTCCCTTAGTACTTGCCTACAATTTGGGTCTCAGTTTTAAAGTTTTTCATTCATTAATACTACATCTCAATCATAAAAACAAATGTGATAAAATGTATTATTTGAAGATTAGAGAAACATACAGAGGTCAGAGTACAAAACGAACTGGTTTCTTGTAGAAGTGGGTTAAAGAAATACATTTACAGAAACAGGCACCATAATTTTAGGAAAGGTTATAAATCTCCAATTGAGTAATGCCTAGGCTTCAGGTGGTAATAGGTCACTGATTAGCACCATTGGGTCATGTTGCAAATGGGAACTGCAAGTTACTCTGAAATCTCTAAAGAGGGCAAAGGTTTAACCTGAATATTTAAGTATTAAATCTGTAGTTACAGCAAACTGTTAACAGCAACTGTCACATGTTTTCTGCTGATGATTTCCTACAGGAAGGCGATAGTGTACATTGTCAGGATATCCTGCTGTAAGCCTGTATTAGAAACTCTGATAAAGATAACCTGAGGCTTCATTGAACAAGATGTTAATGACCAAGTAATTGTTCTATAGTATTATAATTAAGTATGATGAGCCCTGATAAAAGCCATTTATTAGTCCATCATGGCATTTAATTGATCTAATACTGGGCAGAATTTGAAAAGACTGAAAATAGGAGACAGTGAAGGGCAAACAGGTTGAATCATGCCTTATCTTTAAAAATGTACTTTAATAAGAAAACCATTAACAGTGTCATCAAATCAATTAAATAGTTAAGGGATTCTTATTAGAAACAGAATTATTCTTTGGAGGAGTAGACATGTCATACTGTTGTGAAAAAAAGGGTACTTTTGCTCCTTAAAACATTTGATGGAATAGATAGTTATGTGTTCACTTTTTAAGTTCCAATAGTTTTACCGGGAATTTGGCCAATTTCTAAAATAAAGGAAATATCATGTGGGAAATTATAGCCTAAAACAAAAGTTGAAGAAATGAGATTATTTAAAATTTAGAACATAAAACGTAAAGGATGTATATCTGTTATCTTCATATAATTGATCTATTGGCATGTAGAAGTCAATTCAAACTTTTTTTTTGTTTCTCTGGGTGTCCCTTTTTCAAATAATGGTGGTCCTATGACTACATTCTGGGGAAGGGATTGGCAATCCACCTCAGTATTCTTGCTTGGAGAATCCCCATGGACAGAGGAGCCTGGCAGACTACAATCCATGGGGTTGCAAAGAGTCGGATACAACTGAGCTACTAAGCATAGAACATGACTACATTATTTAGCCTGAGCAGTACCATAGTTTTGTTGAAGTTCATATATGTGGGTTTTTTCTTCTCCACAGCCAGTTCTTATTTCAATAGCTTACTTAATTTCCATTTCTCCTTGATGTATTCTAGAGGACCAGCATGGTTCTTTGACATTTGGAGTCTTACCCAATACCCAAGATTGATCATTGAGGACTGTCTTAACCTTGAACAGATGGCAAGCACATTACCTGTATGATATTCCAAACAGAATCTGCCTGGATTATCTATTTGCATCTTATTCTATTTTGGAAAAAAACAAAAAAATCAATTTTGTCCTGTGTCTCCAAGTGTAAGCTGTTAGAGAAGATCAATGCTTACAAGAACACTGGAGGCATACTCAAGAATATCCCCAGAAGCAGTCTTAAATATTAGTATTCATATTGCAGTCAGTCAACTTCTGAATCATAGATCTAATGTATTCCAGCCCATAATCTACTGATGTATCATCAAATTGGGTCGATCCATCTCCAGATATTCTGTGTTTATTTCAATTTAATATTAATGTTTAATGTTCACTACTGTTCTCATGTTCTATACTCTAGAATTACTTTTATTTTCAATGACATGTCATCAGTTCAGTTCAGTTCAGTCGCTCAGTCGTGTCCAACTCTTTGCTACCCCATGAATCACAGCATGCCAGGCCTCCCTATCCATCACCAACTCCTGGAGTTCACTCAAACTCATGTCCATCGAGTCAGTGATGCCATCCAGCCATCTCATTCTCTGTCGTCCCCTTCTTCTCCTGCCCCCAAGCTTTCCCAGCATCAGAGAATTTTCCAGTGAGTCAAATCGTCACATGAGGTGGCCAAAGGATTGGAGTTTCAGCTTTAGCATCAGTCCTTCCAATGAACATCCAGGACTGATCTCCTTTAGAGTGGACTGGTTGGATCTCCTTGCAATCCAAGGGACTCTCAAGAGTCTTCTCCAACACCACAGTTCAAAAGCATCAATTCTTTGGTGATCAACTTTCTTCACAGTCCAACTCTCACATCCATACATGACCACGGGAAAAACCATAGCCTTGACTAGACGGACCTTGGTTGGCAAAGTAATGTCTCTGTTTTTTAATATGCTATCTAGGTTGGTCATAACTTTCCTTCCAAGGAGTAAGCGTCTTTTAATTTCCTGGCTGCAATCAGCATCTGCAGTGATTTTGGAGCCCAAAAAAATAAAGTCTGACACTGTTTCCACTGTTTTCCCATAGTTCTTTTCAAATTAAAAACTCCTTTGCACATTTTCCTTAGAAAAGAAAGGTAGATTTTTTAAAATCATTGTTAATGACAAGTTTTTTAAAACACAAGTTTCAATGGAAATCCAATTTCCAAAAATAATTATTTTTTATTACAAGTTCCTGATAGCCAAGAAGATGAGCTCCTAAAGAGATTAGAACAAAGTCTGAAGAAAATAAGATCCTGGAAATGGAGGATTGATGCAACATTTCTTCTCCAATTCATTTTAGAATTTTCAGTATAATCTCTTTAAAATATTCAGTACTACTGTGATGGGCTTCCCAGGTGGCTCAGCGGTAAAGAATCTGCCTGGCAATGCAGGAGATGTGAGTTCTATCTCTGGGCCAGGAAGATCACCTGGAGAAGGAAATGGCGAACCACTCCAGTATTCTTGCCTGGGAAATCCTGTGGACAGAGGAGCCTGGTGAGCTACAGTCCATGGGTTCACAAAAGAGTCAGACATAGTGACTAAAAATCTACTTTAATGTAATAGCCAGTCTTATGTTTTAGAATAAAAATAGCTTTTTGTTGTTTAAAAACTGAAGGAGGTTTACAAAACAAATATAATATTTACGTTTCATACTTTGTTTAGGATTTAAGATTTTCTCTACTGAGCTATTAAGAAAATAAAGGATAGACTTGCTAAATAAGATTAACAAATCAATACCAAATGTTACTAATAATTCAAGAACAGAAGAAATCAAGAGGTCCAGGCAGAGTAGAAAGATGCCAGGTGTTCTGAGTGTGATCCATCAGGTCTTCTTTTCCACATCAGATGTGCTTTCTAGTCAACATTAATAGAAGTTTTCTAAGACAAATGAGATTACCTCATGCAACAAAGAGAATTTGAGGATGTGACATATCTGCATTTTATGTTCAAGCAGTTTCTTATGATAAGTATCAGTTTCCAGGATTACATAGATTCTAATTTTGTTTTGTTTTGTTTTATTAATGTAAGCTAGGACAATCATACCAAAAGCATTTCATAGTTAAAGAATCTCCTTTTAACAAATATCATTAGTCTGCATATTAGTCCATATCATCAGGTTTACAAAGCATTTAAACCTCACCATCTACCTTCTTTTATTCTCAGTGTGTACTTCATAATGGAAAGAAATGGATCTTAGGCTAGTTAATTAACTCTGTCTTCCATCTAAAAAAAAATTAACTTGACAATAGAACAACAACAACAAAAAAAGCCCTACAAAACAAATCCAAAACAATTAACAAAATGGGAATAAGAAAATACATATTTAGAGGAGGAAGAAGATGGCGGAGAAATAGGATGGGAAGACCACTTTCTCCCGGACAAATTCATCATAAGAACAATTGAACGCTGAGTAAATTCCACAAAACAACTTCTGAATGTTGACCAAGGACATCAGGCACCCAGAAAAGCAGCCCATTGTCTTCGAAAGGAGGTAGAAAAAAACATAAAAGATAAAAAGAGAGACAAAAGAGGTAGGGACAACATAACCAGGAGGAAAAATAAATAAATAATTAAAATCAACAGATTATGCACCCAATGGTAGCTCCCAGTGGAGAAGCAGCACAGATGCCCACATCCAGCATTAGCAAGCGGGAGCTGGGCAGGGAGGCGCTGGCTGCATTGCTTACAGTAAGGACCGGGCCTGAATGCCATGAGGACAATCTGAGAGAGCTAACTGGAGATAGCAAAGCAGACTGTGGGATAGCTACCTAACCTAAGACTCCACCAGACCCGCTCACAGAACAAAGGACTGAGCAGAGCTAGCTGTCTGCAGATGGCCCATCCCCCCTGAGACAGGCAGGGGAGGGCAGCCAGAGCTGGAAGGGGGCAATCGCGGCCCCAGAGAGACATCTGATACCAAACTGCAAGCAGGTTTCGTTGCTAACCAAGACTTCTTGGGTTTCTGGCTGGTCAACATCTGCCTGAGGAGGTGCGCCAGTTGAACACCCAGAAAACTGAGCGGCAGGGACCGGTTAGGTGATAAGCCACGGCGACTGTTCTCACCAAACACCTGGTTACCTGAGCTGCTTGGACCAGGGAAGGGCACAAAACGCAGGCCCAACCAAGCCTGTGCCTTTGTGGAGTACCCGAGTACCTGAAACTGAGCGGCTTAAACCTGGGATGTGCATGTAACCGTGCTCTGACCTCAGACAGTTCCCGGAAGAGCAACTTAGAACCTGTGCAGTGTAGACTGGGACAGCACACACGCCGTGAGCAGAGGCAAACCCAGTGTAGCCGAGACACAGTAAGCACTCCCCACAGACGCCAGAGATATTTGCCTGCAGCGTTCCTCCCTCCCCACAGCATGACTGAACAAGTGAGTCTTAAAAAGTGTCCACCACTGCCCTGTAGTGTCAGGGCAGAAATTAGACACTAAAGAGACCAGTAAACAGAAGAAGCTAAACAGAAGGAACCACCTTGGAAGTGACAGATGGAAAGGTCTTGAGGTTACTGCAAGAATAAGACTGAAAACCAGAGGCAGAGGCTTAAGGCCAAATCCTGAGAACACCAGAGATCTCCTGACTCCAGGGAATTTTAATTTATAGGAGCTCATCAAATGCCTCCATACCTACATTGAAACCAAGCACCACCCAAAGGTCAACAAGTTCCAGAAAAAGACATAACAAGCAAATTCTCCAGTAACACAGGAAAATAGCCCTGAGCTTCAATATACAGGCTGTCCAAAGTCACTCCAAACCCACTGACATCTCATAACTCATTACTGGACACTTCATTGCACTCCAGAGAGAAGAATCCAGCTCCACCCACCAGAACACCAACACAAGCTTCCCTAACCAGGGAAACTTGACAAGCCACCTGTCCAACCTCACCCACAGCAAGGAAACGCCACAATAAAGAGAACTCCACAAACTGCCAGATGATGGAAAGGCCACCCCAAACACAGCAATATAAGCAAGATGAAGAGGCAGAGAAATATCCAGCAAATAAAGGAACAGGATAAATGCCTACCAACCCAAAAAAAGAGGAAGAAATAGGGAACCTACCTGATAAAGAATTCCAAATAATGATAGTGAACATGATCCAAAATCTTGAAAACAAATTGGAGTTACAGATAAATAACCTGGAGACAAGGATCGAGAAGATGCAAGAAAGGTTTAATAACGATATAGAAGAAATAAAAAAGAGTCAATATACAATGAATAATGCAATAGATGAGATCAAAAACACTCTGGAGGGAACCAATAGTAGAATAACAGAAGCAGAAGATTGAATAAGTGAGTTAGAAGATAGAATGGTAGAAATAAATGAAACAGAGAGGGAAAAAGAAAAACGAATTAAAAGAAATGAGGACAATCTCAGAGACCTCTGGGACAAAGTTAAAGGTCCTAACATCTGAATCACTGGAGTCCCAGAAGAAGAAGAAAAGAAGAAAGACCATGAGAAAATACTTGAGGAGATAATAGTTGAAAATTTCCCTAAAATGGGGAAGGAGATAATCACCCAAGTCTAAGAAACCCAGAGAGTCCCAAACAGGATAAACCCAAGGAGAAATACCCCAATACACATACTGGTCAAGTTAATAAAGATCAAACACAAAAAACAAATATGAAAAACAGCAAGGGAAAAGCAAAAAATAATACACAAGGGGATCCCCATAAGGATAACAGCTGATCTTTCAATAGAAACTCTTCAGGCCAGGAGGGCATGGCAGGACATACTTAAAGTGTTGAAAGAAAATATCCTACAGCCCAGATTACTGTACCCAGCAAGGATCTCATTCAAATATGAAGGATAAATAAAAAGCTTTACAGACAAGCAAAAGCTTAGAGAATTCAGCATCACCAAACCAGCTCTCCAACAAATGCTAAAGGAACTTCTCTATACAGGAAACACAGAAAGAGAGTATAAACTCGAACACAAAACAATAAAGTAAATGGCAATGGTATCATACTTATCAATAATTACCTTAAATATAAATGGGTTGAATGCCCCAAAGAAAAGACAAAGGCTGGCTGAATGGATACAAAAACAAGACCCCTATGTATGTGGTCTACAAGACACCCACGTTGAAACGAGGGACACACATACAGATTGAAAGTGAAGGGCTGGAAAAAGATATTCCACAAAAATAGAGACCAAAAGGAAGCAGGAGTAGCAATACTCATATAAAATAAAATAGATTTTAAAACAAAAGCTGTGAAAAGAGACAAAGAAGGACACTACATAATGATCAAAGGATCAATCCAAGAAGAAGATATAACAATTATAAATATATATGCACCCAACATAGGAGCACTGCAATATGTAAGACAAATGTGAATAAGTATGAAAGGGGAAATTAACAATAACACAATAATAGTGGGAGACTTTAATACCCCACTCACAGCTATAGATAGATCAACTAAACAGAAAATTAACAAGGAAACACAAATGTTAAATGATACAATAGACCAGTTAGACCTAGTAGATCTCTATAGGACATTTCACCCACCAAAAATGATTTTCACCTTCTTCAAAGTGCACACGGAACCTTCTCCAGGATAGATCACATCCTGGGCCATAAATATAGCCTTGGTAAATTCAAAAAAATTGAAATCATTCCAAGCATCTTTTCTGACCACAATGCAGTAGAACTAGATCTCAATTACAGGAGAAAAACTATTAGAAATGCCAACATATGGAGGCTGAACAACACACTGCTGAATAACCAACAAATCACAGAAGAAATAAAAAACAATCAAAATATGCATAGAAACAAATGAAAATGAAAACACAACAACCCTAAACCTATGGAACACTGTTAAAGCAGTGCTAAAGGGAAGGTTCATAGCAATACAGGCATAACTCAAGAAACAGGAAAAATGTCAACTAGATAACCTAACTCTACACCTAAAGCTAATAGAAGCAGAAGATATTAAGAAGAGGTGGCAAGAATACACAAAAGAATTGTACAAAAAAGATCTTCATGACCAAGATAGTCAAGATAACATGATCACTGACCTAGAGCCAGACATCTTGGAATGTGAAGTCAAGTGGACCTTAGAAAGCATCACTATGAACAAAGCCAGTGGAGGTGATGGAATTCCAGTTGAGCTATATCAAATCTTGAAAGATGATGCTGTGAAAGTGCTGCACTCAATATGCCAGCAAATTCGGAAAACTCATCAGTGGCCACAGGACTGGAAGAGGTCAGTCTTCATTCCAATCCCAAAGAAAGGCAATGCCAAAGAATGCTCAAACTACCGAACAATTGCACTCATCTCACAGGCTAGTAAAGTCATGCTCAAAATTCTCCAAGCCAGTCGTCAGCAATACGTGAGCCATGCACTTCCAGATGTTCATTCTGGTTTTAGAAAAGGCAGACGAACCAGATATCAAATGGCCAATATCCGCTGATCATGGAGAAAGCAAGAGAGTTCCAGAAAAACATCTATTTCTGCTTCATTGACTATGCCAAAGTCTTTGACTGTGTGGATCACAATAAACTGTGGAACATTCTGAAAGAGATGGGAATACCAGACCACCTGACCTGCCTCTTGAGAAACCTGTATGCAGGTCAGGAAGCAACAGTCAGAACTGTACATGGAACAACAGACTGATTCCAAATAGGAAAAGGAGTACGTCAAGGCTGTATATTGTCACCTTGCTTATTTAACTTATATGCAGAGTATATCATGAAGAACCCTGGGCTGGAAGAAGCACAAGCTGGAATCAAGATGGCTGGGAGAAATATCAATAACTTCATATATGCAGATGACACCACCCATATGGCAGAAAGTGAAGAGGAACTCAAAAGCCTCTTGACGAAAGTGAAAGAGGAGAGTGAAAAGGTTGGCTTGAAGCTCAACATTTAGAAAACAAAGATCATGGCATCTGGTCCCATCACTTCATGGGAAATAGATGGAAAAGCAGTGGAAACAGTGTCAGACTTTATTTTTTTGGGCTTCAAAATCACTGCAGATGCTGATTGCAGCCATGAAATTAAAAGACGCTTACTCCTTGGAAGGAAAGTTATGACTGACCTAGACAGTATATTAAAAAGCAGAGACATTACTTTGCCAACAAAGGTCCGTCTAGTCAAAGCTATGGATTTTCCCGTGGTCATGTATGGATGTGAGAGTTGGACTGTGAAGAAAGCTTATCGCCAAAGAATTGATGCTTTTGAACTGTGGTGCTGGAGAAGACCCTTGAGAGTCCCTTGGACTGCAAGGAGATCCAAACAGTCCATTCTAAAGGAGATCAATCTTCGGTGTTCATTGGAGGGACTGATGCTAAAGTTGAAACTGCAATACTTTGGCAACCTCATGCGACGAGTTGACTCACTAGAAAAGACTCTGATGCTGGGAAAAGATGGGGGTGGAAGGAGAAGGAGACGACAGAGAATGAGATGCCTGGATGGCATCACTGACTCTGTGGACATGAGTTTGAGTGAACTCCGGGAGTTGGTGATAGACAGGAAGCCTGGCGTGTTGTGATTCATGGGGTCGCAGAGAGACGGATACGACTGAGCGACTGAACTCAACTGAACTCATACCTAAAGCAACTAGAAAAGTAAGAAACACAGAACCCCTTGAGTTAGTAGAAGGAAAAAAATCTTAAAAATTAGGGCCGAAAGAAATGGAAAAGAAACAGAATGGACTAGAGCAAAACTCAACAAAGCCAAAAGCTGGTTCTTTGAGAGGGTAAAAAAAATTAACAAACCACTAGCCAGACTCATTAAGAAACAAAGGGAGAAAAACCAAATCAATAAAACTAGAAATGAAAATGGAGAGATCACAACAGACGACATAGAAATATGAAGGATCATAGGAGACTTAGCAATTATAAGTCAATAAAATGGACAATTTGAAGGAAATGGACAAATTCTTAGAAAAGTACAACTTTCCCAAACTGAACCAGGAAGAAATAGGAAATCTTAATAGATCAATCACAAGCACGGAAATTGAAAGTGTAATCAGAAATCTTCCAGCAAACAAAAGCCCAGTTCCAGATGGCTTCACAGCTGAATTCTACCAAAAATTTAGAGAAGAGCTAACACCTATACTACTCAAACTCTTACAGAAAGTTGCAGAGGAAGGTAAATTTTTTCAAACTCATTCGATGAGGGCACCATCACCCTATACCAAAACCTGACAAAGATGCCACAAAAAAAAGAGGACTACAAGCCAATATCACTAATGCACATAGATGCAAAAATCCTTAACAATATTCTAGCAATCAGAATCCAACAACACATTTAAAAGATCATGCATCATGACCAAGTGGGCTTTATCCCAGAGATGCAAGTATTCTTCAATATCTGCAAATCAATCAATGTAATACACCACATTAACAAAAGGAAAAATAAAAACCATATGATTATTTCAATAGATGCAGAGAAAGCCTTTGACAAAATTGAACATCCACTTAAGATCAAAACCCTCCAGAAGGCCGGAATAGAAGGAACATTCCTCAATATAATAAAAGCTATATATGACAAACGCACAGCAAACATTATCCTCAATGGTGAAAAATTGAAAGCGTTTCCCCTAAAGTCAGGAACAAGACAAGGTTGCCCACTCTCACCACTACTATTCAACATAGTTTTGGAAGTTTTGGCCACTGCAATCAGAGCAGAAAAAGACATAAAAGGAATACAAATTGGAAAAGAAGAAGTAGAACTCTCACTTTTTGGAGATGAAATAATCCTCTACACAGAAAACCCTAAAGACTCTACCAGAAAATTACTGGAGCGTGCTGTGATTCATGGGGTCGCGGAGAGTCGGACACGACTGAGCGACTGAACTGAACTGAACTGAACTGAATCAATGAATATAGTAAAGTTGCAGGATATAATATCAACACACAGAAATCCCTTGCATTCCTATACACTAATAATGAGACAAAAGAAAAGGAAATTAAGGAAACTATTCCATTCACCATTGCAACGAAAATAATAAAATAGTTAGGAATATATCTACCTAAAGAAACAAAAGACCAATATATAGAAAACTATAAAACACTGGTGAAAGAAATGAGAGAGGACACTAATAGATGGAGAAATATACTGTGTTCGTGGATTGGAAAAATAAATATTGTGAAAATGAATGTATTACCTGAAGTAATTTATAGGTTCAATGCAATCCCTATCAAGCTACCAACGGTATTTTTCACAGGGCTAGAAAAAATATTTGTTCTAAATGTAAGACCAGAAACTATAAAACTCCTAGAGGAGAACATAGGCAAAACACTCTTCGACATAAATCACAGCAGGATCCTCCATGACCCACCTCCCAGAATATTGGAAATAAAAGCAAAAATCAACTAATGGGAACTAATTAAAATTAAAAGCTTCTGCACAGCAAAGGAAACCATAAGCAAGTTGAAAAGACAGCCTTCAGAATGGGAGAAAATAATAGCAAATGAAGCAACTGACAAAGAATTAATCTCAAAATATACAAGCAGCTCCTGCAGCTCAATTCCAGAAAAATAAACAACCCAATCAAAAAATGGGCCAAAGAACTAAACAGACATTTCTCCAAAGAAGACATACAGATGGCTAACAAGCACATGAAAAGATGCTCAACATCACTCATAATCAGAGAAATGCAAATCAAAACCACATGAGGTACCATTTCACACCAGTCAGAATGGCTGATATCCAAAAGTCTACAAGCAATAAATGCTGGAGAGGGTGTGGAGAAAAGGGAACCCTCTTACACTGTTGGTGGGAATGCAAACTAGTACAGCCACTATGGAGAACAGTGTGGAGATTCCTCAAAAAACTGGAAATAGAACAGCCATTCAACCGAGCAATCACACTGCTGGGCATACACTCCGAGGAAACCAGTATCGAGACACATGTACTCCAATGTTCATTGCAGCACTGTTTATAAGAGCCAGGACATGGAAGCAACTTAGATGTCCATCTGCAGACGAATGGATAAGAAAGTTGTTTTACATATACACAATGGAGTATTACTCAGCAATTAAAAAGAATACATTTGAATCAGTTCTAATGAGGTGGATGAAACTGGAGCTTATTGTACAGAGTGAAGTAAGCCAGAAAGAAAAACACCAATACAGTACACTAATGCATACATACAGAATTTAGAAATATGATAATCATAACCCTGTATATGAGACAGCAGAAGAGACACAGATGTAGAGAACAGTCTTTTGGACTCTGTGGGAGAGGGCGAGGGTGGGATGATTTGGGAGAATGGCTGTGAAACATGCATACTGTCATATGTGAAACGAATCGCCCGTCCAGGTTCGATGCATGATACAGGATACTCGGGACTCATGCATTGAGATGACTCAGAGGGATAATATGTGAAGGGAGGTTTGAGGTGGGGTTCAAGATGGGGAACACATGTACACCTGGAGCAGATTCATGTCAATGTATGGCAAAACCAATACAATAATATAAAGTAATTAGCCTTCAATTAAAATAAATAAATTTAAAATAAAAAAAGAAAATACATATTTATAATTATCTTACATGTAAATGGATTAAATTTGCCAACCAAAAGACATAGACTGGCTGAATGAATACCAAAATAAGACCCATATGTATGTTGTCTACAAGAGACCTAATTCATATCTAGAGAAAAACACGGATTGAAAGTGAGAGGATGGAAAATGGTATTCCATGCAAATAGAAATCCAAAGAAAACTGGAGTAGCTGATCTTTATCAGATAAAAGAGTTCAAAATAAAGATTGTTAAAAGAGACAATGAAGAATATGACCTAATGATCAAGGGATCAGTCCTAGGAGAATATATAACAGTCATAAATATGCATTCCCCAGCATAGGTGCACATCAATATATAAGGTGAATACTAATAACCATAAAAAGGAAAATTGACAGTAACACAAAAATAATGGGAAACTTTAACATCCCAGTTACATAAGTGGACAGATCATCCAGACAGAAATAATAAACACCAGCCTTAAATTACATGTGAGACCAATGGACTTAATTTATACTTATATAACATTGTATCTAAATGCATCAGAATATACTTTTTTCTCAAGTTCACACATAACATTCTCCAGGATAGATCATATCTTGGGACAGAAAGGAAGCCTCAATTAAATTAAGAATATTGAAACAATATCAAGCATCCTTTCCAACTACAAAGATTTGAGATTAGAAAAATATTACAGGAAAAATATGTAAAAATCACAAAGATGTGGAAGCTAAACAATATGTTACTAAATGACCAATGGATCACTGATGAAACCAAAGAGAAGGAAAAATTTAAAAAAAAAAAAAAAAACTAGTGACAAATGATAATTAAAACACAATGGTCCAAAATGTATGGGGCACAGAAAAAGCAGTGCTTACAGGTACATTTATACCAATAAAATCTTACCTTAGGAAATAAGAAAAATTTCAAATAAAAAAACCTAATTTTACACTTAAAGCAACTAGAGAAACAAACATAACACAAAATTAGAAGAAGGAAAAAAATCATGAAGATCAGAGCATAAATAAATAAAATGAAATTTTAGATCAATGAAATGGAATTTTAGATCAATGAAAGTAAAATCTGATTCTTTGAAAAGATATGCAAAATTGATAAACTTTTACCTAGACTTATCAGGAAAAAAAAAAAGGAGAGAGTCCAAGTCAATAAAATTAAAAATGAAAAGGATATAGTTACAAGTGACAACACAGAAGTACAAAGGACTATAAGAGACTACTATAAGTAACTCTATGCCAATAAAATGGAAAATCTAGAAGAAATGGGCAAATTCCTAGAAATATGCACTCTCCCAATACTGAACCAGGGAGAAATAGAAAATATGAACAGTCCAATTATAAGTAATGTAATTGAATCTGTGCTTAAAAACTCCAAATAATGAAAAGTTCAGGACCGGATAGCTTCATAGGTAAATTCTACAAAACATTTAAAGAAGATTTTACACCTGTCCTTCAAACTTATTGAAAAAAACCTGCAGATGAAGGAAAACTGCGAACTCATTCTCTTAGGCCACCATCACCTTAATACCAAAATGAGACAAAAGTAAAACAGAAAAGAAAAAGAAAATTAAAGGCTGATATCACTGATAAATATAGGTACAAAAATACTAGCAAACTGAATCCAACAATACAGTGAAAGAATCATATACCATAATCAAGTGGGATTTACCTCAGAGATGCAAGGATTTTTCAATACCCACAAATCAATCAGTGTGATAAAACATTAAAAATTTCAAGAATTAAAAAACATATGAGTACCTCAATAAGTGCATAAAAAGTTTTTGATGACATTTAACATCGATTTACTATATAAATTCACCAGAAAGTGGGCATAGAGGGAATATATCTCAACATAATAGAAGTCATACATGTCAAATCCACAGTTAACATCATTTCTTGATGGTGAAAAGCTGAAAGCATGTCTTCTAAAATCAGAAACAAGATAAAGATGTTCACTTCATCACTTTTATTCAACACAGTTTGGGAAGTCTATCCACAGCAATCAGAGAAGGAAAATGAATCCAAATTGGAAGAGAATAAGTAAATACCACAGTTTGCAGATAACATGATGCTATATATAGAAAATCCTAAGGACACTATCAGAAAACTATTAGAGTTCATTGATGAATTTGGCAAACTAGATGAATACAAAATTAATATATATATAAATTGCTTATAGTACTTTACGCTAACAATGAAATACCATAAATTTAAATTAAGGAAATAATTCCATTTACCATTGCATCATAAAAGTAGTAGTAGATACTATAATTGGATTGGACTGCTCAAGTAGGTTTTCCAAACTCTTTGGAATATATATATACACTCATCTCACATGCTAGCAAAGTAATGCTCACAATTCTCCAAGGTTGGTTTCAACAGTGCATGAACTGTGAACTTCCAGATGTTCAAGCTGTGTTTAAAAATGCAGAGGAACCAGAGATCAAATTTCCAACACAAGTGTTCTTGCCTGGAGAATCCCAGGGACAGAGGAGCCTGGTCGGCTGCTGTCTATGGGGTTGCACAGAGTTGGACACGACTGAAGCGACTTAGCAGCAGCAGTAGCAGCAGCTGGATCATTGAAAAGAAAAGAGAGTTCCAGGAAAACAATTACTCCTTCTTTATTGACTATGCCAAAACTTTTGACTGTGTGAATCACTAAAAACTATGGAAAATTCTTCAAGAAATGGGAATACCAGACTACCTGACCGGCCTCCTGAGAAATCTGTATGCAGGTCAAGAAGCAACAGCTAGAATTGGACATGGAACAACAGCCTGGTTCCAAATTGGGAAAGGAGTATCTCAAGGCTGTCTATTGTCACCCTGCTTATTTAACTTATATGCAGAGTACATCATGTGAAATGCTGGGCTGGAGGAAGCACAAGCTGGAATCAAGATTGCCAGGAGAAATATCAATAACCTCAGATATGCAGATGACACCATCCTTATAGCAGAAAGTGAAGAAGAGTTAAAGAGCCTCGATGAAAATGAAAGAGGAGAGTGAAAAAGCTGGCTTAAAACTCAACATTTAGAAAACTAAGATTGTGGCATCAGGTCCAATCACTTCATGGCAAATAGACCGGGAAACAATGGAAACAGTGACAAATTTTATTTTTTTGGGCTTCAAAATCACTGCAGATGGTGACTGCAGCCATGAAATTAAAAAAACACTTGTTCCTTGGGAGAAAAGCTATGATGAACCTAGCTGCTGCTGCTGCTGCTAAGTCACGTCAGTAGTGTCTGACTCTGTGCGACCCCATAGACGGCAGCCCAATGGGCTCCTCTGTCCCTGGGATTCTCCAGGCAAGAATACTGGAGTGGGTTGCCATTTCCTTCTCCATGATGAACCTAGTCAGCATATTAAAAAGCACAGACATTACTTTGCCAACAAAGGTCTGTCTAGTCAAAGCTATGGTTTTTCCAGTAGTCATGTATGAATGTGAGATTTGGACTATAAAGAAAGCTGAGCACCGAAGAATTGATACTTTTGAACTGTGGTATTGGAGAAGAGTCGTGAGAGCCCCTTGGACTGCAAGGAGATCCGATCAGTCCATCCTAAAGGAAATCAGTCCAGGACATGGAAGCAACCTAGATGTCCATCTGCAGATGAATGGATAAGAAAGCTTTGGTACATATACACAATGGAGTATTTCTCAGCCATCAAAAAGAATGCATTTGAATCAGTTTTAATGAGGTGGATGAAATTGGAGCCAATTATACAGAGTGAAGTAAGCCAGAAAGAAGAACCGTATATTAACGCATATATATGGAATTTAGAAAAATGGTAACCTGAACCCTGTATAAGAGACTGCAAAAGAGACATAGGCATTTAGAACAGTCTTTGGGACTCTGTGGGAGAGGGTGAAGGTGGAATGATTGGAGAGAATGGAATTGTAGCATGTATATTATCATAAGTGACCAGTCCAGGTTCGACGCATAAATTTTCCTCTGTTCATTTCTTTGCATTTGTGCTTTTTAAATAAAATTCTTTAAAAAAAAAAAAAAAAAAGAAATCAGTCCTGAATATTCATTGGAAGGACTGATGCTGAAACTGAAACCCCGATAGTTTGGTCCCCTGATGCGAAGAACTGACTCATTAGAAAAGATCCTGATGACAGGAAAGATTGAAGGCAGGAGGAGAATGGGATGACAAAGGATGAGATGGTTGGATTGCATCACCGACTCAGTGGGCATGAGTTTGAATAGGCTCCAGGAGTTGGTGATAGACAGGGCAGCCTTTCGTGTTGCAGTCCCTGGCATTGCAAAGAGTTGGACACGACTGAGCGACTGAACTGAACTGGTACAATATATAAAAAAGAAGCTATACATCTTAGTTTCTAAATCTCGTTACAACCTGGAATTCAGATGCAATTTAGATCCCTACTATCAAAACTCTCTTATACAATACGCTAATTTTGATCTGCACTGTGTGCTAAGAGAAGCAGGACACATTGTGTCCATTTCTTTGGTTGTTTACCTTTTATATCCAAACTGCCACAATATCAAAATCAGCTATTATGCATGCAACAGTTTTGCAGTAGTCTTCTGACCCAGCAGTCATCATCCTAATTTGGTAATTTCCTAACAGTGGCAAGTCCCATTGGCCTGGAGAGTTTAGGTGATGCTTTGCTTTTTTGGAGCTTCTGGTTTGTAACAGAATCTAGCAAACTTGGCAGCCTAGTTCTAATAGGAGGTGTATAAAATCCTTCCCAGAAAATTAGCCTAGAGAAATGTCATTGGTCTTCCAGATTAATGTTCTTTAATAACTGCTGTGTTGTTCAAATATATTTCTATATCTAATGCTTTAACACAGGAAAATGGAATGCTTACCATCTCTCTGAATTGTTTTAAGTTGACATTCCCTATTTCTTTAAACATACTGTCAGAATTATGAACTATATCTCTGTAACACTTAGTCTCTCTTTAAATCAGTAAAAGCATTATCTGAATTTTCAATGTTTAATTTCAAATGTATTTTCCTACGGAAATTGCTCCATTCATTGAGATAATGTGATGCCAAATTATAAGCTCTGTGCAGCTGTCAGTCTTTGCCAGGCATTCAGAAATATAAATGAAAACTGACATGTCATTTATCTGACAATACACTGTCACCAGTAATAATATCACTGGTCTTTGTACATTATCAGTTTTGAGAATATGTGAATTAAAATGGAAATTGAAGATAACTTTCGTGTATGAGAATAAAAGTGTACAACTAACACTGATATCAGTGATATTTTAGTTTGCAATCATAGAGGAAAGCCCAAAGTACTATATGTGAAAACGAATGATATACTAGAAGAGGAAGAATCTTTTTTTAAGTGAATGAAGCTCATGATAGTTATAATATGAACATTGCACTTCTGAAAACAAACTTTTAACTTATATTTGTTTAATGACATCATATACAGAGTAGTTATAGATAAATTATTTTACTTGATTATTCACAACTTTCATGAATCTCCATTTTACAAATTTGGAAATTAGATCTCAGAGCATTAAATAACTTCTTCAGATTATCCTGGCCAGAAAGTGTTAGCCTTAAAACCAGAATATAGAAAATACGTCTGTTAGTCTAAAGTTATTATTTTGTATTTCATTGCCTCTCCTTATTCACTTTGATTCTTATTTCAAAAGTCTTTCATATAGGTTTAGAATCATAGCTTAATGTTTACTTTAACATTTAATAAAACTATATAGTAAACAAAGAGGATGTTTCAATATCATAATTTTTCATAGAAACTTGCAATTTTCTTTTACTATGTATAAATACCACTTATATTTATGTATTATTATTTCTTGAAGTCCAAATTCATATATACAGGAAATAGTTTTTACTATAAGAACAACAACCTCTATAATAAAGGTCAAGAGCATAGTAGTCACATCATATATAATAAATTTGTCAAATAAAGAAATACACCCAAGATGAAAATATCAGAGATAGTTCAAAATTTAATGGATGTTTTAATATTTCTCATTTTGCTAATCAGTCCTTTATATTAATACACAAAAAATGATTAAAAAAACAAAGTAAATGTATTACATAGAAATTGAATTCAAATATGAAATAAAAGTATTTTCTATGTGATACTCTATTTCTGGAATCAGCTGTTTTGATATTTTGTTCAGGATTTTTAAATGTTGTAAATGGAACCTACTTGTTATTTAACACATTCAAGATCAACTGATCTTCAGGGTCAATTCAGAGTCAAGTTTATATTCAAAATTTTCCTTAAGGAACTGTAACTATTTGAATGGACAAAGTTAAATGTCAAACTTATTTTCACAAGCTAAGATGACAAATAAAGTAACACACACATAAAACAGTTACAAAACTTTCACTAGGTGTAATCTCTTTAAGCCAACTAGTAAATTTAAAAAAGACATTTTCAGAATTACAAGAAACCTGTTTTAACTGAACAATAATAAAGGTTTTTAAGGATAAAATAGTCACCTGCACAGAGTTAGATCAGAATACTGCATTCTAAATGCCACCAAGAAAGGGATATGGATAAATTTGCTTTTTTTATTCCCTCATGTCATGTAGATTAGGTTGGTCAAAAAATTCTGTACCATGTTACAGAAAAACCTGAATGAACTTTTTGGCCAACCCAATACATAGTTGGTATACAAGGTTATGTTAGCTTCAGGTGTATGATATAGTGATTTGACATTTGCATATATTATGATATGGTTCACCATGATAAGTCTAGTAATCACCAGTTCCCCAAAATGTTATTATTATGTTATTGATCATATTGCTTATGCTGTATATTACATTTCTGTGACTAATTACAACTGGAGGTTTGGATCTACTGGTTTCCTTTTACTTATTTCATTCATCCCTTTCCTCTTTAGGAAACTCCAGTTTGTCCTCAATACCTCTGAGTTTGTTTTCATTTTGCTGTGTTTGTGCATCATTTTGGCTCCATATATAGGTGACATCACACAGTATTTGTCTTTGGATAACTTTACTTTTATTAGCAATAAAAGAAAACCATGACTAAGAGTTACATCTAGATATATTCATCTTTGCTGAAAGAACTAAAAAGTGACAAGGTTTGGTTACAGTGGTTAGTTCGTTTTTGAAGAGTATAAGGACTCATATTTACGTATTGGTTTGGCCAAAAAGTTGTGTTTTTATTTTCTGTGTGATGTTTCAGAAATACTCTAACAAACTTTTTGGCCAACCTAGTGGCTTGGTTCTGTTTAATCAGAGAGTTGTTCTCCACGTGCTTATGATATTAATGTAGCTAAATAGTCAACAAGTGTGTATTTACTTTCATAAAAGCTAATATGCATATGAATAGTGGCTACATTTGATGGGGGTTGAGGGATAGGCCACATGAATCACAGCACGCCAGGCCTCCCTGTCCATCACCAACTCCCGGAGTTCACTCAAACTCATGTCCACAGAGTCGGTGATGCCATCCAGCCATCTCATTCTCTGTCATCCCCTTCTCCTCCCACCCCCAACCTTTCCTAGCATCAGAGTCTTTTCCAGTGAGTCAAGTCGTCGCATGAGGTTGAGCTGCAGTTTCAGCTTTAGCATCAATCCTTACAATGAACACCCAGGATTGATCTCCTTTAGAATGGACTGGTTGGATCTCCTTGCAGTACAAGGGACTCTCAAGAGTCTTCTCCAACACCACAGTTCAAAAGCATCAATTCTTTGGTGATCAGCTTTCTTCACGGTGAGCAACTGAACTGAACTGAACTGAGGGATAGATAGACTGAGATGTGGCATAAACGAGGCTTCCAAGGTGATGATCATCTATAACATGATCAGAGTAGAGGTTATACAATTATGTCCACTTTGTAAAATCATAATGATGTGTACACAAAAGATTTATGAACCACATGAGATATGAGTATGTAGACTGAAGTGGGTAGCCATTCCCTTCTCCAGGGCATCTTCCAGATCCAGGGATCAACCCAGGTCTCCCACATTGAAGGCAGATTCTTTATCGCCTGAGTCACCAGGGAAGACCATATTTTTTAATATATTTTTGTCTTATTGTGGTTAACTGAAATGAGGGTAGATGATTCAAGTTTAAAAGATTCTGAACAATTTATTTATCATTAACTTGTAGTAGTTTCATCTTTTAAAATCTTTTTGATCAATGCTATTGATAATTTTAGCTTTAATGTTGACATTTTGAAAATTGTCTTTATGGGAAGTAAAACATAAAATGATTAGTGTCTTTACTTGATTATTGTTGATATTCTGTGAAGATTGTTTACGTTTCTTTGAGAATATTATAGCCTAGCTCTTAATTTTAGCTGTCAGCCCTAAGCTGTCAGGCAGTTTTTCTCCTTTCTTTCCTTCCTTCCTACTTTTCTCCCTTCATTCCTTCTAAAAGATAATACCTCATTCCTAGCAATCAACCTGGATAATTAACTTGCCATAATAAACAAAAATATTAAAAGCAATCTTCAAAATAATGGAAGAAGTAAATTGCTATGAAAGGTTATAGCTATTGAGAAATTAGTATGATATCTCCCCATCATTGTTGAAAGAAAACAATCTGGACTGAATAAAGCTGTGTCTAAATAACTCATTGCAAATTTCTCAATGCAAATATTCTATCAAGCCAATTCTTGGAAAGTCATGAGAGATTATGTTTGACTTGAGACATTTTATGCTTTTTACATGCTCATGAATTCACAGATCAATACAAATAGGGCTATTACACAAAGCATAAAAAGTGCTTAACGTGGGAAGATAAATCTTCCCTGGATTTCTCAGTGTTTATGCAAAGCCCTGGCCTCTGGAGACATGGAAATTGATATGCTACAAAGACAGAGAATATTTGGTTTAACTACCCTCAAAAACATTTGCTTTTTACATGCCTTGAGTATCAGATTTGATGTCATTTGCCTCCTTAGTATACCATCCAAAGGACAATAAGCCTTCCTTTATGTTCCCAACAACTAAATGGTTACATTCCAGGGTAGTGACCTAGATTAACAGAAAGGGTGACTGAACAGCCTGTAGACATCCAGGGCAGTTTAGAGAGCTATCTTCCTATGCATTTATACCCCAAAGGGATGAAACCCTGGGTTGTAAAATGTTGACATTTACCTTATCTTCTTTCTGGAGAGATTTGAATTTCAAAGGATTAAGACCCAGGATCATTTCTTCTTTGTTCAGTTCAGTTCAGTCACTCAGTCCTGCCTGACTCTTTGCGACCCCATGGAGAAGAGCACAACAGGCCTCCCTGTCCTTCATTAACTTCTGGATCCTGCTCAAACATGTCCATCGAGTCAGTGATGCCATCCAACCATCTCATCCTCTGTCATTCCCTTCTTTTCCTGCTTTCAATCTATCCCAGTATCAGAGTCTTTTCAAATGAGTCAGTTCTTTGAATCAGGTGGCCAAAGTACTAGAGTTTCAGCTTCAGCATCAGTCCTTCCAATGAATATTTAGGACTGATTTCCTTTAGGAATGACTGATTTGATCTTCATGCTCTCCAAGAGACTCTCAAGAGTCTTCTCCAACAACACAATTCAAAAGCATCAATTCTTTGGCTCTCAGCTTTCTTTCTTTCTTTTTCTTTTTTTGATTGATAATGTCTCTGCTTTTTTTTTTTTTTTTAATTGAAGGCAAATTACTTTACATTAATGTATTGGTTGGTTTTGCTATACATTGACACGAATCCGCCCCGGGTGTACATGTGTTCCCCTTCTTGAACCTCCCTTCTACCTCCCTCTTCCCCATATCCTCCAACCAGGTCACCCCCATGTACCAGCCCCAAGCATCCTGTATCATGCGTCGAACCTGGACTGGTGATTCATTTCACATATGATAATATACATGCTACAATGCCATTCTCCCAAATCATCCCACCTTCACCCTCTCCCACAGAGTCCCAAAGACTGTTCTATACACCTATGTCTCTTTTGCTGTCTCGTATACAGGGTTAAGGTTACCATCTTTCTGAACTCCATATATATGCGTTAGTATACTGTATTGATGTTTTTCTTTCAGGCTGACTTCACTCTGTATAATAGGCTCCAATTTCATCCACCTCATTAGAACTGACTCAAATGCATCCTTTTTGATGGCTGAAAAATACTCCATTGTGTATATGTACCAAAGCTTTCTTATCCATTCATCTGCAGATGGACATCTAGGTTGCTTCCGTGTCCTGGCTATTATAAACAGTGCTGCAATGAACATTGGAGTACATGTGTTTCTTTCAATTCTGGTTTCCTCAATGTGTACGCCTAGGAGTGTGACTGCTGGATCGTATGGCAGTTCTATTTCCAGTTTTTTGAAGAATCACCACACTGTTTTCCATAGTGGCTGTACTAGTTTGCATTCCCACCAACAGTGTAAGAGAGTTCCCTTCTCTCCACACCCTCAACAGCATTTATTGCATGTAGACTTTTGGCTAGCAGCCATTCTGACTTGTGTGAAATGATACCTCATTGTGGTTTTGATTTGCATTTCTCTGATTATGAGTGATGTTGAGCATTTTTTCATGTGTTTGTTAGTCATCTTTATGTCTTCTTTGGAGAAATGTCTGTTTAGTTCTTTGGCCCATTTTTTGATTGGGTCATTTATTTTTCTGGAATTGAGCTGCAGGAGCTGCTTGTATAGTTTGGAGATTAATCCTTTATCAGTTGTTTCATTTGCTATTAATTTCTTCCATTCTGAAGGCAGCCTTTTCACCTTGTTTATAGTTTCCTTTGCTGTGCAGAAGCTTTTAATTTTAATTAGTTCCCATTAGTTGATTTTTGCTTTTATTTCCAATATTCTGGGAGGTGGGTCATGGAGGATCCTGCTGTGATTTATGTCGCAGAGTGTTTTGCCTACGTTATCCTCTAGGAGTTTTATAGTTTCTGGTCTTACATTTAGCTCTCTAATCAATTTTGAGTTTATTTTTGTGTATGGTGTTAGGAAGTGTTCTAGTTTCATTCTTTTACAAGTAGCTGACCACTTCTTGTTGAAGAGACTGTCTTTTCTCCGTTTTATATTCTTGCCTCCTTTGTCAAAGATAAGGTGTCCATAGGTGCGCGGGTTTATCTCTGGGCTTTCTACTTTGTTCCATTGATCTATATTTCTGTCTTTATGCCAGTACCATACTGTCTTGATGATTGTGGCTTTGTAGTGGAGACTGAAGTCCGGCAGGTTAATTCCCCCAGTTTCATTCTACTTCCTCAAGATTGCTTTGGCTATTCGAGGTTTTTTCTATTTCCATACAAATTTGAGATTATTTGTTCAAGTTATGTGAAAAATATCGTTGGTTGCTTGATAGGGATTGCATTGAATGTATAAATTACTTTGGGTAGTGTACTCATTTTGACAATATTTAATCTTCCAACCCACGAACACAGTATATTTCTCCATCTATTAGTGTCCTCTTTGATTACTTTCACAAGTGTTTTATAGTTTTCTATGTATAAGTCTTTTGTTTCCTTAGGTAGGTATATTCCAAAGTATTTAATTCCTTTCGTTGCAACAGTGAATGGAATAGTTTCCTTAATTTCTCTTTCTATTTTCTCATTATTAGTGTATAGGAATGCAAGGGATTTCTGTGTGTTGATTTTCTATCCTGCAATTTTACTGTATTCATTGATTAGCTCTAGTAGTTTTCTGGTAGAGTCTCTAGGGTTTTCTGTGTAGAGGATCATGTCATTAGCGAATAGTGAAAGTTTTACTTCTTCTTTTCCAGTTTGGATTCCTTTTATGTCTTTTTCTGCCCTGATTGCTGTGGCCAAATCTTCCAGAACTATGTTGAATAGTAGTGGTGAGAGTGGGCACCCTTGTCTTGTTCCTGACTTTAGGGGAAATACTTTCAATTTTTCACCATTGAGGATAATGTTTGCTGTGGGTTTGTCATATATAGCTTTTATTATGCTGAGGTATGTCCCTTCTATTCCCACTTTCTGGAGGGTTTTTATCATAAATGGATGCTAAATTTGGTCTAAGGCTTTCTCTGCATCTATTGAGATAATCATATGATTTTTATTTTTCAGTTTGTTAATGTAGTGTATTACATTGATTGATTTGCAGATATTGAAGAATCCTTGCGTTTCTGGGATAAAGCCCACTTGGTCATGATGTATGATCTTCTTAATGTGTTGTTGGATTCTGATTGCTAGAATTTTGTTAAGGATTTTTGCATCTATGTTCATCAGTGATATTGGCCTATAGTTTTCTTTTTTTGTGGGTTCTTTACCAGGTTTTGGGATTAGGGTGATGGTGGCCTCATAGAATGAGTTTGGAAGTTACCCTTCCTCAGCAATTTTCTGGAAGAGTTTGAGTGGAATAAGTGTTAGCTCTTCTCTAAAGTTTTGGTGGAATTCAGCTGTGAAGCCGTCTGGACCTGGGCTTTTGTTTGCTGGAAGATTTCTAATTGTAGCCTCTAATTCCGTGCTTGTGATGGGTCTGTTAAGATTTTCTATTTCTTCCTTGTTCAGTTTTGGAAGGTTGTACTTTTCTAAGAATTTGTCCATTTCTTCCAAGTTATTCATTTTATTGCCATATAATTGCTGATAGTATTCTCTAATAATCCTTTGTATTTCTGTATTGTTGGTTGTGATCTCTCCATTTTCATTTCTAATTTTTTTGATTTGGTTCCTCTCCCTTTGTTTCTTGATGAGTCTGGCTAGTGGTTTGTCAATTTTATTTACCTTCTCAAAGAACCAGCTTTTGGCTTTGTTGATTTCTGCCATGGTCACTTTTGTTTCTTTTGCATTTATTTCTGCCCTAATTTTTACGATTTCTTTCCTTCTACTAACCCTGGGGTTCTTCATTTCTTCCTTTTCTAGTTTCTTTAGATGTTCAGTTCAGTTCAGTCGCTCAGTCGTGTCCGACTCTCCGCGACACCATGAATCACAGCACGCCAGGCCTCCCTGTCCATCACCAACTCCCGGAGTACACTCAAACTCATGTCCAGAGAGTCGGTGATGCCATCCAGCCACCTCATTCTCCGTTGTCCCCTTCTCCTCCCGCCCCCAACCTTTCCCAGCATCAGAGTCTTTTCCAGTGAGTCAACTCGTCGCATGAGGTGGCCAAAGTATTGGAGTTTCAGCTTTAGCATCAGTCCCTCCAATGAACACCCAGGACTGATCTCCTTTAGAATGGACTGGTTGGATCTCCTTGCAGTATAAGGGACTCTCAAGAGTCTTCTCCAACACCACAGTTCAAAAGCATCGATTCTTCGGCGATCAGCTTTCTTCACAGTCCAACTCTCACATCCATACATGACCACGGGAAAAACCATTGCCTTGACTAGACGGACCTTGGTTGGCAAAGTAATGTCTCTGCTTTTTAATATACTATCAAGGTTGGTCATAACTTTCCTTCCAAGGAGCAAGCGTCTTTTAATTTCATGGCTGCAATCAGCAGAGTTAGGTTATTTAGTTGACTTTTTTCTTGTTTCTTGAGGTATGCCTGTATTGCTATGAACCTTCCCCTTAGCACTGCTTTTACAGTGTCCCAGAGGTTTTGGGTTGTTGTGTTTTCATTTTCATTCATTTCTATGCATATTTTGATTTCTCTTTTGATTTCTTCTATGATTTGTTCGTTATTCAGTAGCGTGTTGTTCAGCCTCCATATGTTGGCATTTTAAATAGTTTTTCTCCTGTAATTGAGATCTAATCTTACTGCATTGTGATCAGAAAAGATGCTTGGAATGATTTCAATTTTTTTGAATTTACCAAGGCCAGATTTATGGCCCTGGATGTGATCTATCCTGGAAAAGGTTCCGTGTGCACTCGAGAAAAAGGTGAAATTCATTGTTTTGGGGTGAAATATCCTATAGAGATCTATTAGGTCTAACTGGTCTATTGTATCATTTAAAGTTTGTGTTTCCTTGTTAATTTTCTGTTTAGTTGATCTATCCATAGGTGTGTGTTGGGTATTAAAGTCTCCCAGTATTATTGTGTTATTGTTAATTTCCCCTTTCATACTTCTTAGTAATTGTCTTACATATTGCGGTGCTCCTATGTTGGGTACATAAATATTTATAATTGTTATATCTTCATCTTGGATTGATCCTTTAATCATTATGTAGTTTCCTTCTTTGTCTCTTTTCACAGCCTTTGTTTTAAAATCTATTTTTTCTGATATGAGTATTGCTACTCCTGCTTTCTTTTGGTCTCTGTTTGTGTGGAATATCTTTTTCCAGCCCTTCACTTTCATTCTGTATGTGCCCCTCATTTTGAGTTGGCTCTCTTGTAGACAACATATATGGGAGTCTTGTTTTTGTATCCATTCAGCCAGTCTTTGTCTTTTGGTTGGGGCATTCAACCGCATTTACGTTTAAGGTGACTATTGATAAGTATGATCCCATTGCCACTTTCTTTATTGTTTTGGGTTTGAGTTTATATACCCTTTCTGTGTTTCCTGTCTAGAGAAGATCCTTTAGCATTTTTTGGAGAGCTGGTTTGGTGATGCTGAATTCTCTCAGCTTTTGCTTGTCTGTAAAGCTTTTGATTTCTCCTTCATATTTGAATGAGATCCTTGCTGGGTACAGTAATCTGGGCTGTAGGTTACTTTCTTTCATCACTTTAGGTACGTCTTGCCATTCCCTCCTGGCCTGAAGAGTTTCTGTTGAAAGATCAGCTGTTATCCTTATGGGGATCCCCTTGTGTGTTTTTTGTTGTTTTTCCCTTGCTGCTTTCAATATTTGTTCTTTGTGTTTGATCTTTGTTAATTTGATTAATATGTGCCTTGGGGTATTTCTCCTTGGGTTTATCCTTTAGGAACTCTCTGGGTTTCTTGGTCTTGGGTGATTATTTCCTTCCCCATTTTAGGGAAATTTTCAACTATTATCTCCTCAAGTATTCTCTCATGGTCTTTCTTTTTGTCTTCTTTTGGGACTCTTATGATTCGAATGTTGGGGCATTTAACATTGTCCCAGAGGTCTCTAATATTGTCCTCATTTCTTTTAATTCGTTTTTGTTTTTCCATCTCTGTTTCATTTATTTCTACAATTCTATCTTCTAGCTTGCTTATCCTGTCTTCTGCCTCTGTTATTCTACTGTTTGTTCCCTCGAGAGTGTTTCTGATCTCATCTATTGCATTATTCACTGTATATCGACTCTTTTTTATTTCCTCTAATTCCTTATTAAACATTTTTTGCATCTTCTCAATCCTTTCCTCCACTTTATTTATCTGTAACTCTATTTTGCTTTCCAGATTTTGAATCATTTTCACAATTAAAATTAAAAATTATTTATCAGGTAAGTTCCCTATGTCTTCCTTTTTTTGTGTTGTTGGACATTTATCCTGTACCTTTACTTGCTGGCTATTTCTCTGCCTCTTCATCTTGCTTATATTGCTATGTTTGGGGTGGCCTTTCCGTCCTCTTGCAGTTTTTGAAGTTCTCTTTATTATGTAGTTACCTGGTTGTGTGTGGGGTTGGATGGGTGACTTGTCAAGGTTCCCTGGTTTGGGAAGCTTGTATCATTGTTCTGGTGGGTGGAGCTGGATTTCTTCTCTCTGGATTGCAATGAAGTGTCCAGTAATGAGTCTGAGATGTCAATGGTTTGGGGTGGCTTTGGGCAGCCTGTATGTTGAAGCTCAGGGTATTCTCCTGTGTTGCTGGAGAATTTGCGTGGTATGTCTTTCACTGAAACTTGTTGACCCTTGGGTGGTGCCTTGTTTCAGTGTATGTATGAAAGCATTTGATGAGTACCTATCAATTAACGTTCCCTGGAACAGGAGATCTCTGGTGTTCTCAGGATTTGGCCTTAAGCCTCTGCCTCTGGTTTTCAGTTTTATTCTTGCAGTATGCTCAAGACTTCTCCCTCTGTTACTTCCAAGGCAGTTCCTTCTGTTGTAAAAGCTCTTCTGTTTGCTGGTCTCTTCAGTGTCTAACTCCCGTCCTGACTCCAGGGGGCGGTTGTGGACACCAGCTCACCTGTTCCGTCCTGCTGTGGGGAGGGAGGAACGCTGCTAACAAATATCGCTGTCGTCTGTGGGAAGTGCTCGCAGTGTCTCGACTACTCTGGGAATGCTCCCGCTCACGGCGTGTGTGCTTTCTCTGTTTATGCTGCTCAGGCTCTGGGTTGCTCTGCCGGTATCTCTCCGCGGCCATCGCTGGGTTGCATGCACTTCCCAGGTCTGAGCGGCTCAGGTTCAGGTCCTCAGGTACTCCACAAAGGCGCAGACTTGGCTGGGCCTGCGGTTTGTGCCTTCCCTGGTCCGAGCAGCTCAGGTGACCAGGCGTTTGGTGAGCGGGGTCGCTGCGACTTATAGACTCCCTGGTCCCTGCCGCTTGGTTTTCTGGGTGTACCACCGGCGCACTTTCTCAGGCAGATATCGACCGGCCCGAACCGGAGAAGTCTTGGTTAGCAAGGAAGCCTGCCTGCAGCTTGGTATGGGAAGCCTCTCTGGGTCCACAGCTGCCCCTTCCGGCGCTGGCCGCCCTCCCTGCCTGTCTCGGCAGGGGCTGGGGATGGGCTTCCTGCAGCCGGCTCGCTCTGCTCAGTCCTTTGTTCTGTGAGCGGGGCTGGCGGAGTCTTAGGTTGGGGCTTTTCGCTACACAGTCTCCTTCGCTCCCGTTAGCGCCCTCAGCTTGCCCTCGGGGTGTACATGCCTGGTCCTCTCTCTAAGCGCTGCCGCAGCATCTCCCTGCCCAGCCCCCGCCTGTTAGTGGGGGGTGTGGGTGTCTGCACTGCTTCTCCGCTGAGAGTTTCCTCTGGGCACTTAGTCTGTGGGTTTTAATTATTTATGTCTTTTTTCTCCCAGTTATGTGGCCCTCTGAGATTCCAAGGCTATCCCCAGACTCAGCCATGTTTCCAGGTGTTTGGAAACTTCTCTTTTTTTTTTTTTTTAAAGCCTCCCTTCCTGGGAGGGAGCCCCGTCCTTACCTCTTTTGCCTCTCTTTTTATCTTTTATACTATTTCCTACCTCCTTTCGAAGACTATGGGTTGCTTTTCTGGGTGCCTGATGTCCTCTGCCGGTATTCAAAAGTTGTTTTGTGGGATTTGCTCAGTGTTCAAATGTTCTTTTGCTGATTTTGTGGGGGAGAAATTGGTCGCCCGTCCTATTTCTCCGCCATCTTCCTGTGCTCCTCTCAGCTTTCTTTATAGTCCAATTCTCACATCCATACATGACTACTGGAAAAACCATAGTCTAGACTGCAGGTGCTGCTGCTAATTCATTTCAGTCGTGTCTGATTCTGTGTGACCCCGCAGACTTAAGCCCACCAGACTCCCCCGTCCCTGGGATTCTCCAGGGAAGAACACTGGAGTGGGTTTCCATTTCTTTCTCCAATGCATGAAAGGGAAAAGTGAAAGTGAAGTCGTTCAGTTGTGTTCAACTTTTAGTGACCCCATGGATTGCAGCCTACCAGGCTCCTCCATCTGTGGGATTTTCCAGGCAAGAGTACTGGAGTGGGGTGCCATTGCCTTCTCCATAGCCTAGACTAGACAGACCTTTGTTAGCAAAACAAATTTTTGTGTCCTCTCTGTTAGAGGAGAGAATTTGTTTGTACTGAGAAGATTATAATTATTTTCCTCTCTCAGGAGGAGAGTGAGTGAGAGTCGTCTTTTCTTTGTAAGCACAGCAATTTATTTTTCCATATTATTCTCCTATAAGAAAACCCTGCTGTAAGTACAGGCTTAGGTGGCTCAGTGGTAAAGAATCTGCCTGCCAAGTGGGAGATGCAGTTTCCATTCTTGGGTCATTAAGATCCCCTGGAGAGAGAAATGGCAACCCACTCCAGTACTCTTTCCTGGGAAATTCTATGTACAGAGAAGGCTGATGGGTGACAGTCCATAGGATTGCAAAGAGTCAGACACAACTGAGCACACACACACCCACACATAACATGGGCAGGGTGCTTAACATAGGGAGATCCATGCTGTCATGTTACTCCACCCATTGTTATTACTGTAAGTAAAGTCTGGCCTCTGACTACAGACTTGACATCTCTGCTAGTATCCACATAGATCTACATATGTATTTTTCTCCATATCTGTAGTTGTATGTTATCAATATTTATATAAATATATAACTGTGCATGTAGTGTAACATCTTAGATCTTTTGCAGTTTTTTAGTTAACTTAGGTACAGAGCAGATTCTGGAGTACCTCTGAAGCTGTATACAATAGAACTTTATTTAAAATAGTCATAAATTAATTCAGTAGTTGTAAAAATGCAACGGCAGTAAATATTTCTTTAGAAATTAGGCCCATGTCAAAGTTGAGTGACTCTCATGTTAGAATTAAAACTGTAAGGAAATTGATATTAATGTGTTTTTACAAATGGCTTTATACAACATATTGCAATTATGTTCATAAAGCAGCAACACTTTAGTTTTTGTTTCAGCATCTTTTTCTCTTCCTGTGTTGCTTCTTTTCACTTTTCAAAATTTAGTGTTAATAATAAAGAGTTCAATGGGTTCACAGATACATATTTTTAGAATAAATATGTAGGGATCATGCTACAGCATTTCTAACAAAAAGAAAATAAATTCCCTATTTTTTTTGAAACTTTTACAAATCTGGTAGATATATTTAACTATATATTGTTTATTTTCTCTTTTAACAGTGACAATATTGACATGCATGGATTCTAAATTTTAATGTTAATTTATCTAAAGAAAAAATAAATCACACACATTTAATTTCCTAATAATTATTCAAGATGCTTTTTAGATAATCATATTGACAATTATTATTTCCCTGAAGGCTAAATGGGTAAAGAATCTGCCTGCAATACAAGAGACAGGACATGCAGGTCGATCCGTGGGTCAGGAAGATTCCCTAGAGGAGGAAATGGCAACCTACAGCAGTATCCTTGCCTAATAAACTCCATAAACAGAGGAGCCTCTCAGGCTACAGTCCAAAGGGTTGCAAAGAGTCGGACATGACTGAGCACACACATGCATTGACAATTATATTTTATCAGAGTGGAAAATGATCATTCTAATGTTATATGCAGATTGTTCAACTTTAGAAAATCCTTTCTACTACTATATATCAAATTAAAATATTTTCTTATAAGATTTAAAGGATTTAAAATAACCAACTAATTCAAAGTGTAAGTCTCTTTGTTGTTTTATTGTTTGTGTTTTGTCATGAAGTTGTGGAAGTATTTTTTTTTTAATTTTTTACTTAACTAAACATGAAGTAATCTTCCTATTATGTATGCAAAAAGTTAATATTTTACACTGAAAACCATTAAGCATAAGAAGGTTGATTCCACAGAAGTTAGCAAATTTAACACCTAACACTGTGTTCTATTAGGGTAAACACTTTCAAGAAAGCATAATTCATTTTATACCTAGGAATTTGTATTTTTGACCCCCTATAGCCATCATAATGACTAGAGCTAATAGCATTATTACATATTTGAAATTTGCTGAGAGAGTAGACCTTAAAAGTCCTCATCATATTAAAAGGTTTTGTACGTAGTTTGGTGATGAATGCTAACTACATTTATCATGGAGATCATTTTGTAATATATTCAACTATCAAATCATTATGTCATGTACCTGAAGTCAGTGTGTTACATGTCAATTATACCTCAGTAACAAAAGAACAATGCGTTCCTTGAAATGTAACAGAGATTAGTGCTGCTGTCAAATACTTGAAAGCTAAAAAATATATGACTTCCCATGATATATGTTTATCTCTGCTTGGAAAAGCAAATGCCAGATTGTGGAGAAAGACTCTAGATAGTGCAAATTTAGTCAGATTCTGGTGTTGATCCCTGTCTGATTATAATTGTATTGGATTTGTTAACAATTGTAAAAAAAAAAATGTCATCTCACTTCCTGTATCTGTGATGAAGTTATTGACCCAGCAAGTGTTTCACTGCCATACCTAACAGCAAAGATATTAAGAATGAATGTATTTTTCACTAGTTTGGAATTTGAAAGGATTTATTATACTCTATAGTGCATACTAACACAAAGCTTTTATTTAAGGATAATCAATACAGAGTAAGAAAAGAAAGAAAATGCAGACAAGCATCAAGAATCTCAGGAGACTCTCTACCTTTGTGCACTCTTCTGAGTTTCTGTCTTCAACCCCCCAAGATGTTTGCCAGGAATATTGACTTTGAAAGAGTTCCAGGGATTTCTCAGTGGGAGACCCTTGGTCAATAGTCCCCTTGGTCAATAATCAAGCCGAATTTGTCAAACTAATTAGGTGAGTTGCAAACCATTAGTTTGTATAGGCTATTCATTTATTCCCTCTTTCATTCATTGTTTAGTCAACTCAGCCTAAACCTTACCATATGAAGATGGCAAAACTCAGGATTCAGTTTTAATCTCCTTTCTCTGACTCTTCTATACAATATTCTCTTTCCTAACACTGATATATTTGTTTTGGTAACATATTGTTCAGTCATATCTGCCCATATTTGATATTGCCCCACAAATCATTAAATTATTTCATTGGTACTTAAATGACCGTGTTAATGCTGATGATTCTCAAGAAAAGTCTAATTTTTTCATTTTTTCCCCTGAAAAGTCTAATTACTCTCCTGACTTCCAGGTTCTTATTTGCTACTGTTTTTACTGCTTACTCCCAATAAATATTGAGCAACCTTTTAAAATTTAGCATTTTCACAATGATTCTAATCATATTCACTGAAACTGTCCTTCTATTTTCCTATTTTAGTGGATAGAATGAGAACGTGCTTAGAGGTTCACATTACAAATTGACTCAATCATCAATTCCTTCTTCTTCTTTTTTTTTTTTTTAACACCCCGCATCCAATCTACTTTCTTCACTCCTCGAGTTTCCTTTTTGATCAGGTTTATTGAATACTTGGTTAATTTAATGAGACAAAGTCTAACATGGTTTCTAATAATATGGGAGATTTTCATCTTGGGATGTAAAAAAGGACAGATGGGAAAAAGGCACTAGTGTGCCTAGAACCTGTCTCAAAGTTGTTGTTGTTTAGTAACTAAGTTGTATCTCTTTTGCGACCCCATAGACTGGATTTAGCAGGCAAGAATACTAGAGTGGGCTGTCATTTAGTTCTTCAGCTAATCTTCCAGGGATTGAACCCACATCTCCTGCATTAGCAGCAGATTCTTTTTCATTGAGCCACCAGGGAAACTTCTCAAAGCTGTAGATTGTTATTATAAAGATTGTAAGATGACTCCTCAATGTCCCAATTTGTTTCACCCTTTGCCTCATTCTTACTCAGACTTTATATTTTATTCATGATGCCACCTCTTTCAGAAAATTTTTTCTGATGCCTCTCAGTGTTAGAAATCCTCCTGGCTACATAAATAACACTATTCCACTTATTTCCATTAAATCATGCATTGTACCGTACTATGACTACATCAGTGCTGTCACTGAAGTATAAATCCCATAAAGTCAGAATCCATATTTATACTTTTTAATACATGGGCCATGTTAAAGTTTCAATAATTTTTGAATGAGCCAATGAATAATTAAATATTTGGTGTTGCTTTTAGAGTGTGTACATTTGAATTTCAGCAACTAAAAAGTATTGTCTCTGCAGATACATTTAGGAAAAACACACTGTATAAAGTAATAACACTGCTTATGTAAAGAAACTGTCAGATAAAGAAACACATCATTAATTAAAAGATATTAATGTAATGTACTCTTTCACATACTATATTTTGGAACTTTCTGAAACATGAATAATTTTAAAAATGAAATGTTTCTGGTTCAATAGTGAATATTATGGTATATTCAGAAATGGTGTGGTCTTTGGAACATTTTTTCCAGGCACAGATGCATTAGCTTTATCCACTTTAAACACCACAGTAGTTACTAAAACAGAAAGATTCCCAGGAGAAAATATCTTACTGTCAGCAGCATTTAGCTCTTGTCCTAATCCTTGCTAAATCAGTTATTCTAATTAACATTTCAAACAAACATCCCAAAGGGTAGGCTCAAAGTACAATCTACTTTTCTTCAAAGGGGAAACCCTATGCTATCCCGCAAGAATAAATCTTTTATTTTCCTGTATATCCCTTTAAAACACTTCACTGACATTTTTATGAGTCAGAGACCTGAATTTGCAGCTTCATATATTATATATGCAGTGAGTTGCATGTTTTAGAACAGCTGTGTCTAAACTAATTAGCAGGTCCAATTGAATTTCACCAAGAAATGGTTTCAGAAAATCAAATTTGGCTGAATATTAAAATGTAACTGGTCTTCATAATTGCACATAACCTATTTTATGTTATACTTTCAAATTATAGATTTTTAGTATTTTTTTTTATAAAATTGGTATTGAAGGAGGAAACAGAACAGGTTCCATCTTGAAAGTCGGACTCCATCTTGGGCTGTACTGTGGACTTTGAGCTATGTGCCCTGTATCTATGGAAACAACACACAAACTGGAAAGCAAGGCCCCCTGGATGAAGGTGCCTCAGGACTTGTACCTAGACTCTTCTTTGCCTGAAAGAATATGCTAATTATCTCTGTAACAGAACAAAGTCATAAATCCCGTTATGCTTATTGGGATATGACCACAGGTCTATTGATAAATGTCCATTGTTTAACTATCTAGGCTTATGACACATGAATCATGGGTTAACTTTGATCGTGTCTCTCTTCCCTTGTCCAGACTAGTTTCAAGGATTTTGGTGAGGTGGGTTTGAGCACATGCACTTAGGGTATATAAGGTTTTCAAAAACTGGCCGGGGTCCTTGGCTAAGAGGAGACTTTGCCTTGGGCCTACCGGTGTAATAAATTGCACTCTACTATCTGCATTGTCCTTCTGAGTGAATTTGTTTCTCAGAACGCGTGGCTACAGCAGTATTACTGTAATACCAATGCCAAATTAAGAACTACAAAGGCAGGTGCTGTAAAGTCTATAAAGTCAGACTGTTGAGCCACCTCTTTTACTTGCATGTCATAACAATAAATCAGTTAAATACACTTGATGACTTTTTAACTCTTATGAACAATACAAACTTGATATAGAGAAGAAAGCTCGCAATGTTGATTTTGAAGGGATAATCTTTATCCATCCCACCTACTAACTTTCTCAGTTTAAATTAAGTGAATTTTTCCTGGCACCTTGCTAAGGATGTCAAAGTCAAAGGTTGTGATTACTTTTTAAAAAATCTTCTACATAAGACTCTGTGATTATTACAGAATGCTTTTCCATGTTTTGACATAGTTCAGGTCCTTTTCATTAAAAATTATCAAAGGTCTTTTCTGTTAATATATTTTTTTTAAAAAAAGAAAGTTCATAAACATAGATTGTGAGATTCTCAAAAACCCCAAATTACAGGAAGTGAGAGAGAACAAAGAGATTACCACTGACTTGCTTACATAAATTTTTAGACACAATGAATATAAATTAGCCTGAAAGTCATCTATAAAACAAGACTTAGTGGGTATAATCAAGTTATTCAATCACCTAAAGGTGTAAAATGGACTTCCCAGGTGACTCTAGTGGTAAAGAAACTGCCTACCAATGCAGAAGATGTAAGAGATGCAGGCTCGATCCCTGGGTCAGGAATATTCCCTGGAGAAAGGCATGGCAAACCCATTCTAGTATTCTTGCCTGGAAATCACTTGGACAGAAGAGCCTGGTGGGCTACAGTCCATAGGGTCACAAAAAGTCGGACACAACTCAAGTGGCTAAGCACAAAGGTGTAAAATAGATGTTATTATATCAAATCTTCATTTCAAATACAGTGAATCTATTAACACATTTAATAACAAAACAAAGTCTACCTTTGCCTATTATTCAAACAACTAATGTGCCAATCAAAGGCAAACAAGGACTTGGATGAATCATAAATAAACCGTTTATTATTGATATCACAATGGAGTGAAAAGGAACTCTTAGATCCATATGATCTGGCATTATTTACTATTGAAATCTGTGGTTCTGAGCCTTAGCATATATAAGAATAATTGGAGTACTACTTAAAACACAGTTTCCAAGAACCTAACCAGAGTTTATCAGTTCAGTTGCTCAGGCATGTTCAGACTCTGCGACTCCATCGACTGCAGCACTCAAGGCTTGCCTGTCCATCACCAACTCCCAGAGCTTATGCAAACTCATGTTCATCGAGTTGGTGATGCCATCTAACTATCTCATCCTCTCTATTCCCCTTCTCCTCCCTCCTTCAATCTTTCTCAACATCAGGGTCTTTTAAAATGAGTCAATTCTTCACATGAGGTGCCAAACTATTGGAGTTTCAGCTTCAGCATCAGTTCCTTCAAATGAATATTAAGGACTGATTTCCTTCAGCATGGACTGGTTGATCTCCCTGCAGCCCTGCAGTCCAAGGGACTCTGAAGACTCTTCTCCAACACCACAGTTCAAAAGCATCAATTCTTTAGCACTCACCTTTCTTTATATTCCAATTCTAACATCCATACATGAGTACTGGAAAAACTATGACTAGACGGACCTTTGTTGGCAAAGTAATGTCTCTGCTTATTAATATGCTGCATAGGTTTGTCATAACTTTTCTCCCAAGGAGCAAGTGCCTTTTAATTTCAAGGCTGAAATCACCATCTGCAATGATTTTGGAGCTCCCCAAAATAAAGTCTTCATTGTTTTCCCATCTATTTGCCAGGAAGTGATGGGACCAGACGCCATGATTCTAGTTTCCTGAATGCTGAGCTTTAAGGCAACATTTTCACTCTCCTCTTTCACTTTCATCAAGAGGCTTTTTAGTTCCTCTTCACTTTCTGCCATAAGGCTGGTGTCATCTGCATTTCTGAGGTTATTGATATTTCTCCTGGCAATCTTGATTCCAGATTGTGCTTCCTCCAGCCCAGCGTTTCTCATGATGTATTCTGCATATAAGTTAAATATGCAGGGTGACAATATACAGCCTTGACATACTCCTTTTCCTATTTGGAATCAGCCTGTTGTTCCATGTCCATTTCTAAGTGTTGCTTCCTGACCTGCATACAGGTTTCTCAAGAGGCAGGTCAGGTGGTCTGGTATTCCCGTCTCTTTCAGAATGTTCCACAGTTTATTGTGATCCACACAGTCAAAGGCTTTGGCATAGTCAATAAATCAGAAATAGATGTTTTTCTGGAACTCTCTTGCTTTTTCGATGATCTAGTGGATGTTAGGAATTTGATCTCAGGTTCCTCTGCCTTTCCTAAAACCAGCTTGAACATCTGGAAGTTCATGGTTCACTTATTGCTGAATCCTGGTTTGGAGAATTTTGAGCATTACTTTATTAACATGTGAGAGGGTTGAATTGTGCAGTAATTTGATCATTCTTTGTCATTGCTTTTCTTTGGGATTGGAATAAAAATTGACCTTTTCCAGTCCTGTGGCCACTACTGTTTTGTCAAAATTTGCTATCAGTATATCTTTCCTTTTTTCCTTTGCCTTTCACATCTTTTCTTTTCTCAGCTTTTTGTAAGGCCTCCTCAGACAGCCATTTTAGCTTTTTTCATTTCTCTTTCTTGGGGACAGTCTTGATCACTTCCTCCTGTATAATGTCACGAACCTCCGTCCATAGTTCTTCAACTGTAAAGAACTATGAAGAAGAACTAGAGTTTTTCATTCAGTTCTAGTTCATTATCTTTCTTATTTTGATCCATCTAGATTGATGGAGTCTGAAAATTTGATTTTCTAGCAAGTCTCCAGACTCTAATTTGAGACCTCCTAAACCATGTATCAGTTTACATGTTTTGATTTGTTACCAAACAACCTTCAAATTCCATGTAGCTTATCAAGAAAAAAAATTATGTCTTGTCAGATGTTATGAAAATCAGGTTCCCTTCATTTTTACAGTTTCATTTTAAAATAAATTAGCATTCTTCTTATTGATGTATCCACATTTGAGAGTTTTATTAGCTTGAGTTATCTTCAACATTATCCAAATATGGGATCAAAACAGATCATTTTTTAGGCTCCACAATTGCCTAGTCATAATTATATGAGGTCTTTTTGCTGGCTTCCCCAAGTTGTAGCTCAATGTTATTTCTTCAATAGAATAATTACAGTATTATATTCTCTAAGTAGGAATTCTCTTCAAAAGACTGGCCAAAATAAAATTAAATAGTTCTATTAAACCTGAGATATTATTTAAACTAATCTTATTTCACATGTTAGGGTCATGGCCATTGCAACATTATAACAACTCTTATATTTGTCAATATGTTTTCCTTCATCCAGAAAAAATGGCAACGCGGCTACTAAAAGTTACAGGAAATATACAACGTAAGAAAACTATCATTTTCTGTTATGTTTTTAAGGGTGAAACATAGTCACTAAGTGGTAGAATTATTTTATAAGTTTTTATAAGCATTTGGTTTTGAATCTTTTATACCATTATATTTTGTAAGGTTGGTGCAAGATATCACAAATATAAAGGCAAAGAAAATGTTAAAATAGAAATGGAATTAAACAAACAATTGGATCTTTATAGTTAGAATTGTTTTCTTCAAGAATACTTTAGATTGGAATGAATATAATGAATTTTTGCTATTTGTAAAGAAATACTATTTTTAAAATATATGCATCTCAGCTTAAGAATACACTATACATGTCAGTGACATTCGCTATTTGTGCACACACACACTCTGATACATATACATACTAACATTAAATCTAAGGTAACCTTATGTTTTATGAAGCATTCCACCTCTTAGGACTTTAAAGATAAGAAAATGATTTTCACATGTATGTGTGTGTGAGTGTGCTCAGTCACTCAGTCCTATCTAACTCTGTCTCTTTGTGACCCCACAAAAAGTACCCCACCAGGCTCCTCTGTCCATGGGATTTTCTCAGCAAGAATATTTGTGTGGGTTGCCATTTACTCTTCCAGGGTATCTTCCCCACCCAGAGACTGAATCTGCATCTCCTGCATTGCTTGTCCACTATATATATATATCCATAATATATATGGATATATCACTAGATTCATTACAAAGAATCTCTATCTATAGTAAGAAAACATATATTCTTTTTAAACAAATGACTCTTTTAAAGCATATTTATTAACAAATTATTTTAGTTCGCTAGACGAAATTGCAATTTCTTTCTCAGACAATACACATTTTATACAGTATGAAAATATTTCAATCAAATTAGGAGACTACTGTTTTCTGTCATCCCCCAATCTTCTTCCCAAATCAAAGATAAAGATATCATTCCCAACATAATCCAAAAGTTCTATTGTCTCTAGATTTTCAGTTATTAACTGAACCATTAAATTGTAGAGTTGTAGGTGTACATTGGTGATGCTATTGGTAAGGAACCTGCCTGCTAGGTAAAGAACCTGCAGGAGACCCAGGTTCCATTCCTGAGTTGTGAAGATCACCTGGAGAAGGGCATGGCAACCCACTCTAGTATTCTTGCATGGAGAATTCCATGGCAGAGGAGCTTGGTGGGCTACAGTCCATGGGGCTACACAGAGTTGGACAAAACTAAAGCGATTTAGCATGCACAGGTATAGATTTGGCTTAAGTAAGGTTTTTCTGAAAATGTTAAGAATTAAATTTGCCTGCAAGAAGATTTAAAAAACAATGAAAGAAAACAAACATTTTAAGAAATCTCACATAAAGCTCATCTGTAATCTACTTAATGTTACCTGACACGATTCTAGAATTTTTAAGGTTACACAAATATTTCAAATTTTTTAATATATGTGCATAAGCTAGTCATCTGACTTAAACTGTCATTGTGGGGAAGAATTTAATATGTTTCTGTCATTTCATGTATATATATCTGCTTTAACTTCTTCATCTGCATTAGTGAGATACCACCAACATTCACTTCAGTTCAGTTCAGTTCAGTTCAGTCGCTCAGTCGTGTCCGACTCTCCGCGACCCCATGAATCACAGCACGCCAGGCCTCCCTGTCCATCACCAACTCCCGGAGTACACTCAAACTCATGTCCACAGAGTCGGTGATGCCATCCAGCCATCTCATTCTCCGTCGTCCCCTTCTCCTCCCGCCCCCAACCTTTCCCAGCATCAGAGTCTTTTCCAGTGAGTCAACTCGTCTCATGAGGTGGCCAAAGTATTGGAGTTTCAGCTTTAGCATCAGTCCCTCCAATGAACATCCAGGATTGATCTCCTTTAGAATGGACTGGTTGGATCTCCTTGCAGTATAAGGGACTCTCAAGAGTCTTCTCCAACACCACAGTTCAAAAGCATCGATTCTTCGGCGATCAACTTTCTTCACAGTCCAACTCTCACATCCATACATGACCACGGGAAAAACCATTGCCTTGACTAGACGGACCTTGGTCGGCAAAGTAATGTCTCTGCTTTTTAATATACTATCAAGGTTGGTCATAACTTTCCTTCCAAGGAGCAAGCGTCTTTTAATTTCATGGCTGCAATCAGCATCTGCAGTGATTTTGGAGCCCAAAAAAACAAAGTCTGACACTGTTTCCACTGTTTTTCCATCTATTTCCCATGAAGTGATGGGACCAGATGCCATGATCTTTGTTTTCTGAATGTTGAGCTTCAAGCCAACCTTTTCACTCTCCTCTTTCACTTTCATCAAGAGGCTTTTGAGTTCCTCTTCACTTTCTGCCATAAGGGTAGTGTCATCTGCATATCTGAGGTTATTGATATTTCTCCCAGCAATCTTGATTCCAGCTTGTGCTTCTTCCAGCCCAGCGTTCCTCATGATGTACTCTGCATATAAGTTAAATAAGCAAGGTGACAATATACAACCTTGACGCACTCCTTTTCCTATTTGGAACCAGTCTGTTGTTCCATGACCGGTTCTAACTGTTGCTTCCTGACCTGCATACAGGTTTCTCAAGAGGCAGGTCAGGTGGTCTGGGATTCCCATCTCTTTCAGAATGTTCCACAGTTTATTGTGATCCACACAGTCAAAGGCTTTGGCATAGTCAATGAAGCAGAAATAGATGTTTTTCTGAAACTCTCTTGCTTTCTCCATGATCCAGCGGATGTTGGCAATTTGATCTCTGGTGCCTCTGCCTTTTCTAAAACCTGCTTGAACATCTGGGAGTTCACGGTTTACATACTGCTGAAGCCTGGCTTGGAGAATTTTGAGCATGACTTTACTAGCGTGTGAGATGAGTGCAATTGTGCGGTAGTTTGAGCATTCTTTGGCATTGCCTTTCTTTGGGATTGGAATGAAGACTGACCTCTTCCAGTCCTGTGGCCACTGCTGAGTTTTCCAAATCTTCACTTACATTGGACTAAATGAATTTGGTTCAGTCTTGCTCATACATGCAATTTTTCTTTTATTAAAAAATATTTCTAAAAAAAGAATGTCTTCTTTTGTGTCCAAACAGGAGCAGGTATACACAGGAACTAAAAGTGAGGCAAAAATGTAAGGCAAGCATAATAAGTTAAAAGAGTTCTCTTTTCCCTTAAAAAATCCTATATTTAATTTATGCTAAAATTACTCAGGAGAGATCATTGAGAGGTGAAATGAACCAAGAAGGACTATTCAATTTTATTATTAAGAAAAGAAAATGTATCAGAATGTGCATAATTCAATCATATTTAATTTCTTCAGAAGAAAAACTAAAGAGCATTTTTTCTATGGAGATTTTTAGAAAAAATTAAATTGAACTGAAAGGAAAAGGAGAGGAAAATTCCTTGATTTTATCTGCTAATATTTTCAAACAGTTCATCAGGAAAACTTAAAAGTATATTATATTTATTTGTATTTTACATCTCAGGTTTAAATTATATTCTATTATCTGAAAATATACACAAACACTTATTTTTCTGTCTTTTATTTTTTGGACTAGTGTAGAGAAAACGGAGAAGGCAATGGCAAGCCACTCCAGTACTATGGCCTAGAAAATCCCATGGATGGAGCAGCCTGGTAGGCTGCAGTCCATGGGGTCGCTAAAGGTCGGACACGACTGAGCGACTTCACTTTCACTTTTCACTTTCACACATTGGAGAAGGAAATGGCAACCCACTCCAGTGTTCTTGCCTGGAGAATCCCAGGGATGGGGGAACCTGGTGGGCTTCTGTCTATGGGGTCACACAGAGTCGGACATGACTGAAGTGACTTAGCAGCAGCAGCAGGAGCAGCAGAGAAAACATAAAGCATATACTAATCCTGGCAACTCAGACATGGGTGCTTATTCCATGAGAATAATCTATTCTGCAAAGAAGACTTTCTTTTAGACATTAGGGAACAATAAAGGTTATTTTTATTCTAAGGCCTTAATCAAGTCAATTGTATATAATTTAATTTGAAAATGTGGTTAATAAGAACACGCAAACCTAATAAAATTTCATATTACATTCTTATTTAGTGAAATATAGGTTTAAGATTCCAAAAGGACTTTGCAATACCTAAATGTGAAAATCCCCTATTAGAACTAATACAGTAATTACATCCATATAAACAAACAAACACATATACACACAAACCTGTCCTGAACTCTTATTTTAGTAAAACTTTTGTTTTTATTTCAACTTTCCAAATCATTTCTATTTAGTCTTATGTTGGTCTGCTGCCATAGTTAATCTGTACTTATGCTCAGTACTGTCCAACCCTTTGCAGCCCCATGGACTGTAGCCCACCAGCTCCTTTGTCCATGGAATTTTCCAGGCAAGAATACTGGAGTGAGTTGCCATTTCCTATTTCAGAGACTCTTCCCCACCCACGGATCAAACCCACATCTCTTAACAACTCCTGCATTGGCATATGGGTTCTTTACCATAGTACCACCTGGGAAGCCCTCTTAATCAGTGGTTCCCTCCAAAAATCACATTAGCCTAGGGTGAAAAAGAGTTTTACTGCTGTCTTAGAATAGTATTTCTGGTGTTGCCTCCAATTCTCCATGTAAAGTAGCTTTACCTTTAAAGGGATTGTGGGGG